>NC_069138.1:41871211-42171211 GCF_026914265.1 Mya arenaria | reverse complement strand
ATCGTTGATACCAAACCTCTTATTCTGCTCTAAATTATTATCTTCGGCATCATACAGCATCCTCTGGAAAAGATACATTTCCTCTTGAAGCTCTCAAACTTGGCATGTTTATCAAGGAATGTAAAGTACCGCCTTGGAACGGTCAGTAAAATGTAAATTTACTGGGGCTTTAAACCAGTTTGCGTGCACAAACCTCACTCTTATCCCAACAATCCTGAATAAAGCAAAAACATAAAAGGTAGATCTTATCAAAGTACACCAATCAATGAAAGGAAATGTCATATATGCAATAAATAAGTCGTCGAATTTCACTTTCGATTCGAATATCTTATTTTCGACAACCAACGAAAAAAGAATTTTAAACCATATTTTAACAGACATCCAAACCTAAGCAGAGTGGAGAGATTGTTTAATACGAATAATAAATTTAAAAAAAGTGTGTTTAATGGCAGAAGTTGTTATAAGACAAAATCTGTGAACACTCTTTTTCTATAAGATCGTTTATAAAGAAGATTGCTAATAATGGAGAACTCTGATCCCCCTGTTTTACACCAGAAGCCTAGTCCAAGGGAGATAACTCCGAGTTGAATTAATCACACAGCTTGACAGCGTTGTTCATAGCTTATAAAGATTATACAAAATGGTTACTGATTTTTCTTTTTTTGAAGATTAAAGCGGTCGAACGTATTTGAAATCTACGAAAATACGATAGAGTTTTATTTTTCACTCAAACTATTAAGTATAGTTGATTGTAGACTAACTATTTATTTTCATTTAAGTAAACGGTTTTTATGTTAATTTTTCATTCTCTTGAGATCATTAAGTCTGTTTAACAAGATTTGAGATTTTGATTTTAAATAATTGTAGTTACAGTGATCCCTTTATGTCGTCACATACCTGTTTGAATACTGATGTAATGATTCCTTTACTCCATGACTCGGGGTTTTCATGTGTTAGAGATATACGATTGAAGAGCGCCTTTAAGACAGCGAGCATTGTGTTCTTCGTCATGATTTTAATTTTGATCGAACATTTAAATGGTTGAATAAAATGTCAGCGTTTAATAAATTTGATTTATTTCTTTGTATTTTAATTATTTTCCAAATTCAGAACAAGGCAGGACTAGAAAAAAATAAATTAGTTTTTGTAATCACCTAACTGTAATTATAACACTACCACATCTACAAAGATTTAAAGCAAATAAAAATAGTGCACTGAATCATAGTATAGTTTTCTCTTCATAATTTTCTTCTTAATTTATTGTCCGTACTTTAGAAAATTTGGTAAAAATCAAGGGCGTAGGAACAGCAATAATTCGCCTATTTTGCGGAAGGAGGATTATTTCCCAGAAGTCGTCAAACTAGCTAAAGGCTGCTGGCAAGAAGTCCCACCTGAAAGACCATTGTTTCTTTATATCAGAAACGTTGTCAAAAGGATACGATTCAAAAGGTACTGATTTACTTGGTGTTGTGTGTGTCATTTGTCAATAACTTATTGTTATTTCACCTATAATTGCATTTAATTTAGTAAAGGAGAAAATACCCCATGTCAGTACAAATAGTAAGGTTTCTAGTTCTTTTTATTGGATTTTGTTTCAAAGAATTCTTATTTAAGATACGTCGAAATTTTACAGGGACGCCAAACCATCTCAAAATGTACTCGATGTGTTGTTGAATCGCATGGAGCAGTACGCTAACAATCAGGTTTTACCAAGGTAAACAATAAAACAGAATTGTAAACAAGACAATGATCATGGCTATCATACCCCTAGGTTATAAGTATAGTCCATGTGTTTTTCATTCCAGATTCCAGCAAAATTGTATTCTTGATGATATGATAATCATGGCTATTAAGCCCCCGCATTATAAGTATATTGCATGTGCTTCCATTGCGGATGGAAAACTCGACTGGAACTCGCGTTCATAGGCCTGTTACGAGGCTTGTCACGGGTCGAATATTTCTATCCATGCAACATTTCTGCCCATTTTTCCAGCACAGCCGTATTCACCGGAAATAACTGTTCGTTGAGCAGGAAAGATATATAAATATATGTTGGATTATATGTTGCTTCCTATTTCGTACTTGAGAAACGGATATTTGTAAAATAAGTTATTAGCACATTAAATAAATTGGCACGATGTTACGCGAGATTGTGGTTTTTGTTGTGGGGGATACGAGATCCCCGAAACCTTTTTGTCCGGTTTGGTGACCACAGACCAAACTCGCAAGGGCACAGGCCGGGAATCGAGCCCGGGACTCCATGTTGAGAAGCGAGTGTACTTACCACTGTGCTAACTGGAAATGGCTC
Source organism: Mya arenaria (assembly GCF_026914265.1). Taxonomy (NCBI): domain Eukaryota; kingdom Metazoa; phylum Mollusca; class Bivalvia; order Myida; family Myidae; genus Mya; species Mya arenaria. The sequence continues at coordinate 42,168,903 of NC_069138.1, read as the reverse complement.
TTGAGAATGTGGAACACATTTATTGAAAATAAAAGCGTTGCAAGTAGTTCCATTGGCATTGCACCTACACTTAGTAAAGTTCATAACGCTGTTCAATTTTATAACGCATTTGAACATTTTGATAATTCATAAACACGATACACGGGGTTAACTTCCTTTTGTCGTACAGTAATCAGTGTCACCACGGATATCACTAAATGGTGGTCAAAATCACATGATGTCATTAAAAAGGTTACATGAATACGTGCTTCTTTTAAACAATAATATTCTATAGCTTAAATACAGCTACTTTTGTACTAGTTGGCAGAGGACATCTTTACTAGTCAAGGGAGATGACTGGATCTGCGTAGGATATTGCTATTTTGGCTGCCAAAATACTGTCTCCATTAAACCGATACCTTTTCTGCCATAATGTAGTTGTAATATCCGTTTATTTAAGACTGTATTTTTTCCTTTTTCTTTTTCAGAACTGTAGCCAACCAGCTACGGATTGGCAATCCTGTTTGTCCGGAGTCGTTTGAGAGTGTTACCATCTACTTTTCCGACATTGTCGGGTTCACCACCATATCTGCAAATAGCACACCATTCCAGGAACGACCATTTCTTGTTTTCATTGCGTATAATCCAACATGGGATATATTTAAGATGAAATTATGGCTACTGAAACCTTTCATGCCAATTATATGTTTAAATTAAGTTCGAAAATACCTCATCTTAGGATATTGAATAGATGCTTCATTGTTAACAAATAAGGCAGAAATCAAAACTGCTTTCTCTTTAATTTAGATCGTGGATCTCTTGAATGACTTCTACTCGTGCTTTGATTATATTATAGAGCACTACGATGTTTACAAGGTAGGTTGATCATTTTTATAAGATTTGTTTTCAGTACATATCTTTAGGTTCGAAGAAAGAAGGCTATTAAACCAGTTAGTTTTTTTAGTTAAAGAAATGAAATTCAATGGAAATCACATGGTCAACCCCATAAACAGCTTTATGATCTGGTATATACCACAGGCATAGTTTGGTGGTCGTAACACCACAGAAAGACCTCACAATTTCCCAGAAACTGGCGAAAACACATCGAGTCTCAAAAAATTCGAGCCAAACGGGTATTCTTACATTCAGTTTAAAGAAATCGGTCCTTTACATACAGTTCGAGCCAACGAGGAATTGGAGTCAGGCGAGTTCGAGCCAACGAGGAATTGGAGTCAGGCGAGTTCGAGCCAACGAGGAGTTGGAGTCAGGCGAGTTCGAGCCAACGAGGAGTTGGAGTCAGGCGAGTTCGAGCCAACGAGGAATTGGAGTCAGGCGAGTTCGAGCCAACGAGGAATTGGAGTCAGGCGAGTTCGAGCCAACGAGGAATTGGAGTCTGGCGAGTTCGAGCCAACAGGGTTCGAATGTATCACGAATGGCAAAATTTGTTCCATATTAGCATTTCCCATGTACTTCACACTGCATTTAAATAGAAAAATTGAAGATACAAGAGTCCGCACAACATGGATACGACAGAAAGACAATGCGTTTATAATATTGAATTCATCCTTTACAGACAAAGTATACAAATCGTTGGAAATGTTTTGGTGAGAAAGTGTATAGAGCTTGAATATTTTTTTCTGGAGACTTTCAAACTGTTTGTCTGGCTAGAAGTGTGTCAGCAGAGAGTGGTATTTATAACGGAATATATCAATGACAAGAATACACGACCAATATCAAAGATGTATGATAACTATATCTACCTATATGCAACGTTTATGTTTATGTCATGATTGCCGACTTGAAATAAATTTAAAGTTATCCATTCAGAGTGAGTAGAGCAAAAAAGATGGGTATTCGAAATGCGTGCCGATAGTTTTTATAGAATTTAGAACGATCTTTCTAAATTACTTTCACGTAATCACGTAAGAACCACTGTCATTATAGACACATTGATAAAAATTTATTTGGAAACAAGATACTCGATAATTAAGGTACAAATTGCGTGATTGATGTCATTATCGGGGTATGAACGCGGTAGGGCGCTTTAAACTAAGTGGAGTCCGAAGGACGACCAACTATGTTCATATCTCCGATAATGACATCAATCACGCAATTCAGTACTTATTTTTACACCAAAAGTTCAATATATATTTCCAAAATTGTTAAAAAATTCCACTATCATTTAATATAAAAACATTTCAGTAATTCATTCTCACCCATTCAGAAAAAGGAACGACCCGACCGTAACGCAAACAGTTTGTCATATGATGTCCTAAAAACGCGGGACATAATATATCACTTTATACTTCACACATGTAACAGAAAAAAGGTTTAGGTTAAATGTCAAACCCACTGTTAACAGTGTAAATAGTAATCCTCTCCGATACCCTTGTAACGTAAGCATTCCGTGTCTTTCCTGGTCATCCACGTGACGTTTGGCCAATGAAGTCTGACCGCAAGGAATAAAAAATGTTACGTTTCATTGAAGATTGACACAATATGCGACTGACATTTATCGGCTGGCCATGTGGGCTTTGTGTGCAAATCTATTTTCTCTTTCTACGCAATTGAAAAATAACGTACAGTTAAAGAGACACTCTTATTCAAAATCAATACATGCACATATATAACAAAAATAACATTTAACAGATAAACCTTTATCGACTTACTTAATAATGCATTTATGGAAAATATTAATAACTGATAACAAGATTGTAACCGTGAATTTAATAGCAGAAAACGCACAACTAATGACTGGTGAGTGTAAGGAGATTTACAGTGATCAACTATCGTTTCATAAGGTGGAAAAACCGTGTTTTCTGCACATTTCTTTCAAATTTAGCACGTTATACTTCATAAGAACCGTTGTTTGTGATATTTATTCATCCTTTTCGGTAAATTAAAATAATTGTATTAATTAATTGTGGTACCTCTTATTTGGGAGTAAGAATGCATCTTTAAAATATCGTTAAAAGATCCATTATTTCACAAAACAATATCATATTCTATCATATAATTCTATATTGAATGTGTCGTAAGAATACACCCAAAATATCAAATATTTAGAATGTGTGTTTTTTTAGATTAAATTGTACCATACGTCTGTAGTACGTTGTACCCTTAAGTTTACGAAGTTCTTAAAATCAGTCATTAGTCTGATGAGAGATATTATTCTCCGTAAGAAACTGACTGAAAGCCAGTACATCTAAGTCTAAGCAAATCCAAATTAGATAAAAACATCCTCTAGAAAGATAAAATAAGGAATGTAAGTGAGATCCAGCGATCCTTACGCTTGATTACTTTTCAAACGCTCTGACATTATTTACTTCAACGGCAGAGATTGTCTGCGCATTGATAAATATACTTGTTTCACTGGAAATTAAGTGTTTTTAAACTCCCCAGACCATATGAATTCCATCTTGTATAGATCATAGGTCTGGCTCTAGAAAATATCCATTGTATCTAGACCCTTGAGACTTGCAACACTCCTAACGCATAATGCGGAGTATATTGTATCACAAAAATAGTTATTTCAACTGAATCAACCTATGAAACTGTTTCTGGAGACCCATTTAAGATTATTGTGTGCAATTCTTTGTGATATTCAATCTAGGTACTTTCGTCGTTTTAGTAAATGTCATGTCTGATAGGTTCAGATATCAAGTGAATCCGCGAATACAGATGAACTCGGACGCATATATGAAATTTGGTTACGTGACAAAACAATGTCGGAACAATTGGAGATAAATCTGTAATTTCTTCTAACATTTTGTCTGCCATGTTGATCTTGGAAAGTGTGTGTGCTCTGCATCTAAGCCCCATCTATCCCTAAAACACGTGACAGTCTTTTTAAAAAAAATACATACTCATGTATTACAAACATTACTTTTGAGTGATAAATCTTAAACTACTTACTTAAGAATGCATTTATGGAAAATAATAATTACCGATAAGAAGATTTCAACCGTGTATTTTCAATAGCTGAAAAAGCAAAAGTGGTAATTGACTCCTGGATGCTAAACGATTTAGTGTGATCTACTATCGTCTCATAAGGTAGAAATACCGTGTTTTCTGAACTTTTCCCTCAACTTAAACTCGGTATCCTTCATAAGAACCATTGTTTTCAACCTTTATTCTTCCCTTTTGAGTATATTAAAAGAATTGTATTAATTGTCGTACATTTTATTTGTAATTGGGAGTAAGAGTGCATCTTTAAGCCAAATCTCAAGAACAAACTTTATTCATTTTACTTCATAACATCAAAAGTCGAAATTCGATTTTTTGTGTTTAAACATCATGTGGTGTTTCCATTAAAACACCCCGGTTATTAATTCATGTACATTCAGCCAAATGCGTTTTGTGCAAGAACACTAATTCGCTTAGGTTATTGATAAAAATAACCTTTAACACATAACATGCACATTTAGAGGGAAGAAAAGGGATACAATCACTTTTCGTTTAAAACGATGTCATAAGGTTAAAAAAGTATCGAAACCATCAGATTCAAACCCACTGGTAAACTAGCTGCATGTTAAAACAATTATATGTTAAAACAATTTCAAACCAAGCTGGTCTTGATATTACATGAGCAATATTATTAAAAGTAAAGCTTTTCCAACCAAAATGCCGTTATATTTGAATTTCAGACCTCATCTGCATTCTTTTATTTCGAGCTACCGACATAGTGCATTTATAAATGTTATACTAGTTAAGATATTTCTACACGCAACTGAGACTCAATGTAATCCTCAAAACAACCCTTAGTTCCAGAAAAGCTAACAGTCGCCTTTATTGGATCGTAACTCAAACGCTAAAGACGGGAAACCAAATTGCAAACATCAGCTATCGCGAGTCTCAGTTAGCTAACAAGTTTCATTATTTTCAATTCAAATATGTGCTTATACAGGAGAAAACGAAAACGTTTTCATTTGATAAAACTACATTCAATATCTATTGAACATTAATCAACAATAAAACAGATTCGTGCGTGAGGTAAGTCATGATTCACATTTTAGTTAAGTTAATTTTCTTTCATCTGCACATGGTACACATTTAAGGTTTCCCATTAATCGTCACGCGTGTCTGTGATGGTAATGGTGTTTTTTATTGAATAAAAGCTTTACCTGTTTATACCAATATATAACGTATATGGATATCGCGATATCATACCGATACATAACTCAATCACCAGTCTGTAAAATGTAATTTATTGAATTTCCTAGATAAACCGCAGGTAGCAAAACAGTACTTGTCTTTAGAAGCTCTAGAAAAGCAAATAAATTAGTTTTTGAAGGATTTATATTACATTTCAAAGTCAAGAAACTTTTCAAATTCAATATTGTTTAGTTCAATTTTATATAACAATAAGAGTTGACGCTAAATTGCTATAAAAACAATCAATGTTTTAGAACTACTATACAAAATTAGAATAATTCTCGAACACTAGAATAAAGCATCACAGAAAAAATACCGTCAATCGAATGTTACACATACAATTTTATAAACAATAAGTCATTCATGATGTAAATTGCTGATTGATCTATTCGTTAAATTATAATTTTATTACACGGTAATCTTATTATTGCTTACATATATGAACGTTTCCCCATCGATTATAATTATACGGCCAACTATTAAAGTGACACTCTTATTCAAAATCAATGCATACACATGTATAGCAAACATACATTTTGACTGATAAATATTTAACTACTTACTAAATAATGCATGTATGGAAAATATTAACTACTGATAACAAGATTGTAACCGTGAATGAAATAGCAAAAAACGCAAAAATATTAAATGATTGGTGAATACTAAAACATTTACTGTAGTCTACTATAGTCTCATAAGGTAAAAATAACGTGTTTAATGCCCATTTCTTTCGAATTAAACTAGGTAACCTTCATAAAAAACATTTCTTTTACATTTATTTCATCCTTTTTGAATATTAAAACAAAAGTATTAATTATGGTAAATCTTATTTGGGAGTAAGAGTGCGTCTTTAAAGGAAATTTCCTACATATTTATTACAAGTTTTAAAATCGGTTTTTGACAAAAATAATTATCAGCAATTGTCAGGTATTAAATTCATGAAGTTTAAATAGTTTAAATAGTGTTAGTTAAAGTTTAAAGCATCCTATTTAGATCTGCAACTCGAAGTAAGGAAGATATATTGAATATCATTTTTTATGATAAACGTGATGATTTTAATTTAAACATAATTAATTACCCTTCTTTAGATGGAGATGTTCCTATTTCACCATTATATGATGTTGACGGAGTTGATAAGATTCGCTAGAATATGTGCAGATGTCAAAAGTTTCAGCTCTCGCAATTATTTTATGACGGAAAAAACTTCTAAAACAGGGATTCAGATATTATAAATTAACTTTCTCAAAATTTGTTAATAGTCATTCTAATATTATATCAAAGTACAATAGTATTAAATCGCTGATTGCAAATGACAAAAAATTAAACATAAACCCCGTTAATGGCACAGGGTAAACGCCAAGGACATAGAACACAACAAAAATAAAATCACAAACAAGCAACATGGAACAACAGCACAAAACTCCACCAAATACACAGTGAAAATATACTTTAAAGATACTGGGTATGTTTATCAAGGATTTTGAGGTACCCTCTAGGAACGGTCAGTAAAATGTAAATCTACTGTGGTTTTAAACCTGTTTTCGTGCACAACCTTACTCTTATCAAAACAGTCCAAAACAGAATTAAGTAAAAACCTTAAAGGTAAATCTTATCAAAGTATGCATTAACTTAAGGAAACTTAATAATAAAACAGATAATAATAAATAATAAAACAAATAATAATAAAGATATAGGCAAACCCCAAGTACTTCAATGGTTAGGGATCCCAACTATATCTACAGACGGTGGAATACAATTCAGAGTACCTAACGCAAAAACTTTTCAAAGATACGATGTTTGAAACTATTAACATCACACACAGTCTGTCTAGTTTGCCTTAGTAAATAAAATTTACTGTATGATCATAGAGTTTAATAATAAACATCATCATTGTACTTTAACTCTTCTTTAAATGCATATTTTGCAACAAAAACATAATAATGTTCATTATTTTGCTGTATCTTTCTACTCGACACTCTGAACACTTTCATTACATTAGTCTGCGAGCATTGCAATCGGCCATAACACTTTAATTTGTGGATTTCAGTGTGAGAAAAACGTGCGACCAACGCACATACTGAAGTTCGATATCCAATTACCTTCTTATAAATACCATCACGTTCTCTGATAAACAGCATAAAAGAGAACTATAATTTACAATCATTTCTAGCAGTTACTTAGTGAAATCATACATCAGTGACATGTCAGTGGAGAAAGACAGATGTATCAGAGGAATGTAAAAAAGGAAGTTGTAATCATTGGCGCTCATAATTAAGCATATTCTTATCTTTTGTCGTGATATACATTTTCATTTTATATACATTTTTCATTATGCCAAGTAGCCAGAAAAATATGAAGACGATATTTATTTTAGTAACAATTGTTAGCGTATGTAATAGTGCTTTTCTCGGAGAGGTAATAGATATTGACAAACTGGACGTACTGGACAGTAACAATGTGAACATAACAGTTGGTCTTTTGATAGAGAGGTCAGCTACATATGACTTCCCGTACTCGATCAACAGAACGAAAGGTTTGATCAGTATTGCGATTAATAGAACCAGAGAGATGTTGAGGAACGTTGCAAATCTCGTGAGTATGATCTTAACAATGTAAATAACAATATCGTTTATCAAAGCCAATTGCATAAAACAGAAACACGCTCAGTAGCCAAACGTTTAAAAATAAACCCTGCTAATGGCACAGGATAAACGCCATGACAAACATGGAACACAAAACAAAAAAATCACAAACAAGAAACATGTAACAGCACAAAACTCTACAAACAACATTATATACATATAGATTATATAAAAACTGCGTTTGTTTATCAGGGAATGTTAGGTACCGCCTTGGAACGGTCAGTAAAATGTAAACATCAAAGCCTATTGCATAGAACGAGTCAACCATTATTTTTATAAAGAAACATTAAGCCAACTGCGTATATTGAAAAGCTATTCTGATGGTTTTTTTTGTCTGTTTGTGCCTTATTAATAAACGCATGGGTATACACAATTGATAGTATGCTTAATTTGGATAAAAACACCCTCAATAATACGCTTTACTGTATAAAAAATGAAAAGAAAGAATCAAAGTCCACATGAAGTTGTTTGTTTAGGGAAATCGTTTGACTACTAATGCCCACCATCTGTGTAGAATATATGAATATAGGTGTACCACTATGATGATGTTTCGCCTTTAAACCAATTGTCAATTGAAGAACACAAACATAAAATGTTACGCTGAAAGACAAAGAAGAACTCAAAATATCATGAGCGATTATAACGTAGCTCCAATAGATCACTCCATACATTTCAGGAGTTTATAACAATGCCGTGTGATGTGCCGACTTGCATTGCCTTGAAATGGGGAGCATTTGCAGCGGAGATGTTTTACAAGCACCAGCCACATGTAATCATTGGGCCAGGTAATGGTTCCTGACGTGTACCATTGTTTGAAAAGTATCAAGTAAAACAACCTCGGATTTTCACATGCGACCTATTCCGGTTCAATCTGCTCATTGGGGAATTTAATGAAATAATTAGGTTTTCCAACGATGCGTATAACATAAAGCCCCAAATAAATCTATGTTTTGACCGAAGACTCAGATAATTCTTTCAGATCGTAATTCATTTTCGAAATATGCAGACAGACGACGTGCGATTTTACTTACTTTCTGTGTTTTTACCCAAGCAGGTATTTCCGTTTATATGTACATATTCAATTGTGCGATTAATTCGGTTCTAACCTAGTTTTCTATTTATTATGTTACTTTGTTTATTAAAACACGATAAATTACCTTAAAATTATCATGTACTTTTAAAAAAAAGGGGATAACTGTTTTCCCCTGTTGGCATTGGCACGCTAGGTACCCATATTTAAATGTGCCCTAAAATAGTTCCCAAAGAGTTCAATTAGTTTATAGTCATGGTAATTGCATTGTAATAAGTCCGTATAAGTTCAAAACATAAAAAAGTAAATAAAGGCGGATCGGTCCCCAAACATTATTTACAACTATTCCGCAGGTCACAGATTACACAGGTCAATGGTTTAAGATCATGAGTGTTGACAAACAATCGCAATGGATTTAATTAATGTTGATATTAAAAAATAAAGTGCTGGATGTTCAGAATTACACCGGAAAAGAGTAAATTAATTTTGTGTTGTAAGTGAGGTTTTGTAATTTACCACAGAAATGGAAATAACCAATTTTAGCATTTGCGGGAGGGGTAAGTGCACTCGTAGATTTTCTTTCCGAGTGTCGTTGCCAATGTTATTATCTTGCATAATGATTGATCTTTCTGAGAAAGAGACATCATACGATACTCCCGATTCACACTACGCCATGCTTCGTACGGAAGAAAGAATCGTGGTTGCCGACGATGGGATAGTAATTGTCGAGGTCGGCTGTTGGCGGACTATTGATACGATTCTGAAGCATTCTATGAGCTTTTTTTCTGACATTTAAGAATAGCAAATAAGTAACATTACCAACTGACTGTAAATAAATATCACGTCTTAAACTATCCTAATACACTAAAATTTACACGGAACCTTGTTATTGGACCGATTTATATGCAAGTGACAAGATAAGATTGAGTATTCGACTTCTTATTTAAATACACAGTTAACTCATGTTTCGCTTACCCTAACTGTTAAAAGGAGTTAACGTTAGTGTTGATTTATATTCTAATGTAAATCCAAAATGCGTTTTTATACTGTAACCCTCTAAGTATCTCGCTGTGTGTATCTTCGTTTTGTTTTAATTAGTGAAAGATTAGTTTTTTTAATCTAAGACAACTGTTGCAGCTAGACGCTTTTCTATATAAGCATATCATCAACTATTTCACTTTCAAATGTAATTCTGAAGTTATTCATACTTATTCTAGAAGTTAACCGCAATTCGGACAAGTTAACTACAGGACACACACTACAGTTTTAACGAGTATGTTTTATCGAATTGAATTTTCCGTACAATAAACGTAATGCAACTGAATTCCTGTTGATGTGAAACGTTTCATTTGTCGATTTTAAGCTTGATTTCACGCTTTTAGTCAAGTATGAACGTCCAGATTTGCTAAACGATGTACGAAATGGAAACATACAGCATATTTTTCATAAAATAACTCGACAGAAAAGAAAATGAATTGAAAGAGAACATATTCGTATTTAAGTAGTTAATGATAAGTTGTTGGTCGGCATTAAGCGTCAATCTCATAATGATGAGCAGAATCCAATCATTAATCTCTAATTATGAAAGAAGGGTATTGATTAACTATTTCCAAAGCTATCTTATGAATCATTAAATGCAATATTTAATGCTAAAAAAATAAACGGGATAGCAGATTAGCCTGTGCTAATGAACGTTGCCATATAAATCAAACCGAGATAGTTGTTTTCAGCTCAAGATGAAATAATGTGCTTCCAATGTATTATTTTAACTTGTCCTTAATGTATATGATAAGTAGGCCATTTTTAAACACGTTTTCGGTCGAAACGTATCTTTAACATATTGAGCGCTGACTGAAAATGAAAATAGTACAAAATCAAAAAATAATTATAGAAAAACTGAGGTCATTGAGTAAAGTCAGAACATTCTCCATGACTCGATGAAGACCATCAAAACATCCTCAATGGACCTGTGAAGACCGTTGCAAACAAACACCGCTTTCAGTTTTCTTTCATCGCAATGTCAACCATAAACTGATGTTTTTCACGCCAGGTTGCACCCATTCCGTCAAACCAGTTTCCCGAATGGCTGTTACATGGAACGTGCCACATATAACATACGTTGGAACAGACGAGTCACTCGGCGATAAAAAAGAGTTCTCAATGTTGTCAAGATTGTCCTACACCATGAACGAGTTTTCCAAGTTCTATATCGAGGTTTTCAACGCATTTGATTGGAAAGACATTGCAAACATATATGATAAAGATAATTACCTTCCTGAATTGGTTGGCACCAGTTTACAAGTGAGTTTGCCTAATATACATTTCAGTTCTGAATACACTGATGTTACATATTATCTTGACCTTGGCGGCATTGTCCCCAACTAATGTTATATAAAAATAAAGAATAAAATTCTCATTTTTGATAACGAGTATGTCATGTGAGAAAAATAATCTTACATTCGTTTTCCTTTCTTTAAAAAATCGTAAACTCAATTCATATGTTTTATAATTCATAGGCAATTGATGTGAAATTTTATATAATTACACGTTGTTCATTATTTTAGAGCATTTTGGATGATAAGGTGGAACACATTAAATCTACGCCTATCCACTTTAATGCTAAAGCAGAGGATCTCAACAACGAGCTTTATCAAACTATGGCAAAGGCGGCATCAGTTTCAAGAGGTCAGACGAATACTTAAAAATTGTAAAAAGGCTTTAAGCGGAAAATAATTGGTATTAACAAAAGACTTTTCGAAAACAGAAATAATACAAGTAGGTTTGCATGTACATGCGATAAAGGAAAAAATGTAATATATACAGTTGCATGAACTATCTATATTTACAGGCACAAAGGTTCTCTTGTTGGAGGCACATTTTTGAGCCTTTCAAGCACAACAAATCGATAATCAAATTTTCATCCATGTAAAATGGCAAAAATGCCTTTTTTTTTCGTTTTGTACCGATTTTTGTATCAAGTATCTATTAACTGTCTGGTAAAAGAGAGAATAATAATATTCACTCGTGTATTATCTTAAGGTTTGTATTTCATTAAAGCAGGGACCAAAAATGAAGCCTTCGTGAATTGTAACCCTTTTAAAAAAGCTACGCCGCGTGGTATCACACGTTAACGGATATTCCATATTTAACTGAATTTTAGTAGTGTGTTTTGTTTAGTTAATGAAAAAGGCCTTGCCCCATTTACACCAACATACTTGGTATTTTTCAGTCTTAGTGCCATTGAATGGGGTTTATGTTTAAACTTTCGACTACTGAGCTTGTCTCTGTAGTTTTGCATAACAATATCGAACTGAATATACTATAAAACTTGGCATAATTTAAAGCTATTATAATAGAATATTTCATTAGTTTTAAATGCATATTCTCCTTTGAACTATTTTAATGAACATCATTCTTCAATTTTCTGAAAATAACTTTGAGCTTTTCGCATAAATATTGGAGAACAAACAAATATACTTATGTGCAATCTATGTGTGTTATGCCTTGTCAACGGCCTTATGTACACACTATACATTTTATTAAGCATTATAGTATCGCTAAATACATATTCCAATCAGAGTTAAAACAACCAATCTTTATTTCAATTCCTTTTACATTATGAAATATATTTAAAACTTAAGTGTGTTCGCGGTAGTGGGCCCTTGTAGCAATTTCATTGCTATGAAATTTGCATCATTTTGATCACAAAGTACCTAAACAGTGTGGATAATTATGCCAATTTCTCAACGTTTTTTGAAATGTATTGATTTTGCTTTCCAGTTTTTGTCGTATCTTGTCATGGTGATGTTTTACGTAAAATGGTGATCATGGCGAAGTCAATGACATTTCTACCATTCGGGGAGTACGTGTTCATATTTTTTTTTCAATTCTTTGGCAACCCTATAATAGGAACATTCGAATGGTACAGAGGGGACTCCCTAGATCCGGTACGTACATTTTCAAATTGAATGCCTTTCAAGTAAAATTTGTGTAGAAGTACAACATGGGGCTTACCTATTACAATTTAATTTGATAACGATTAGATCAATCGACAAATAGTTTTGACCCTATGCACTCATAGGTTGCCCGTTTAGCGTATGAATCTGTGATGGTGATACGGCCCAGACGTCCAGTGTCAGATGAGTTCTTCCATTTTGAGGAGGAGGTGAAAGAGAGAGCATTCATAGAATACAACTATACTTGGAAAGATAAAGACGAGGTAATGTACTTTTTTTTGAGGGGTGATACAGTAGCATAACATGGACATTTTAAAATTAAAGGATGTTTTAAAATGATGGTTTCGATTTTATAAACATGAGCATTTTGACAGATATAGTACTAATTTAGCAATATATACAGACCAAAAAAAGACCCAATAAGAACTGCAGCAATGTTTATAAAACTAGATTTTGTTGTCGAAGTTATCTTAAATGTGTATTGCTTGGTATATATTATCTAAAATGAACTACTTACCTACAAAATCGTTTTATTTTTTTTAACTAGCAAAATGAGAACATATGGACAACTTATCAAAGTGTTATGCAGTTGGTTGCTGTTTCGAAATTCTCTATAGAAATTGTATATAAACTTGGATATGCTTTTTTACGTAAAAGTTCATATCAATTGAGAATGTCTCTCATTCAATGTCTTTGGGACTCCAGCCTTGTGCAAGTGTATTACTTGAATGTTTAACTTTTCGGTTTGGGCTTGATATTTTCATTGTATTATTAAAAATGTTATTTTATTTAACTGCAATAATTTTACACTCAAAGATTACTCTTTCGCAGGTTAGCATATTCAACATAGGATACTATGACTCGTTTATCCTGTATGCGCATGCTCTAAATGAAAGTTTGGCTTCCGGTGAGGATCCGCGAGATGGAAAGAAAATAGTAAAACAAATGTGGAATAGAACATTTACCGGTTTGTTTAAATATGTATATCTATGTATGTTTCAGCATGTTCGTCGTGTTTGTTTGTCAATTGGACACAATTCTTTGAACACCTTAAAAGATCACAGTGCTTGATATGGGACATGTAGTTGTCTTATTAACAAAATGGCAAATAGGTGGTACTAGTGCTGGGAATCGGACAGAAAAATTACTATCGATAATCGGTCTATGAAACCGATCAATGATCGATTATTAATCGATTTAATCATTATTTAATTATCTTTGGTCGTCATATTAAGGCATACAGCTACAGTACATGCACCAGTTTTAAGCACCAATATTCCCTTACAATATTTGTTGTACATTTCTCTGTATAAATTGCATTATTTATTCAGAACGCGACTTTCTTTTAGTGTTTACAAGTTACTATTACAGAACATAAGACCACAGGCTCTAAATTTTGTCTTACATTTAGTATTGTGTATATGTGTAAAATGAACACAAAGAAAGAAATTTCTTTTAAATAATCAGTCAGTACAAGTACAACAAGCAGCTGGATATTTTATATGTCCCTCAAGAACATTTTCTTTCAGAAAACTGAGAAAACTAAATTCTTACATGATAAGAAGTAAACGGTAACACGTTTTAAAAATCACTTTTAAACCACAAACATGAGAAGTAGAAAACCAATCCTTTAACAGGTAAATAACAAAAAAAGTGTCATAAGGTACAGTAAAGACTTACTGACTTGATAAGAATATTACTAGATGACTTAACCTAGAAACACTTCAACATTAACTAGCATTGACCAGAAAAAGAACAAATAAGTAGCGGTTACGTTCCTTGTTTCTATAATCGATTGTTTAAATTTCACCAACGATTGTCGCCGACGTTGGCCTTTCCGATCAATTGTCGATTATAATCGATCATCGGCACAACACTAGGTGGTACAGATCAAACTAACGATATGTTGTTCTTGCTGCGTCGGTTTTTATATACTTTGAGTCTCTAACTATTCTGATGTTTACTGAAACATATCAGACACTCTGAAAAAAGTAATGCAAGCAATAAAAACATTGATTTTTAAATTCATTCTGTATTATAACCACTCAGATATGAAACAGTTGAATTTCATTCTTAATTATGATACCGTATCGCTCGTATGCATTAATTGTTATTGACAGACATAGGAAAGTATAAATGCTTGGCAGTAACGTGTTATTCTGCATGAATGATGTGGGTTGCCTTCCCTTGTGCATAACGATCATTGATATAGAAGTTTTGCTAATGGATTCGCTCTTTATTGCCGTTTATGTTTTAATTAATCGACATTTAAATGATGTTTTCATGATAAGTGTTCTTAAATGCTTGGCAAAGAAATTCCAATTTAAAAATGAATATTCTTTATATAATACACACTTTTGAAACAAACAAGGACATTGAGTCATGACATGTTTCGATTGCTTGAATGCTTATAATTATATTCTAACAAATACGTCATATACACAGGCATCGGTGGTCCAGTGTTTGTGAACGCCAATGGTGATCGTGAGACCGATTTTACGCTCTTGGACCTTGATCCGAAGACAGGACATTTTCGGGTAGTTGAAAAATAAAAATAAAACCGCGGTATTAGTAACATCATTGAAAGCCATAAACAAAATTAACAATGTTCTAATATACAAACGAAATTCACTTAAATATTCAAAACATATCGTGTCTTTAAGTCCAGTTGAAGATTCCATAATAGTTTGTTGTTGTTGTTTTTTTTCAAAAATATATCATCTACATTTTCTTTGAAACTAAAACTTGGGATTTTTTAGCGTTATGTTATATACTTTCATACTTTTCATATTGAAAAATACCCGTAGACCGTAGCTCAATACCTTGGTTGGACTCAGACGTTTGAAATACTAAAAGATGTGCCTATACACTGGCCAGGCCGGGATACAGCCCCGCCAAATAGGCCACGATGTGGATTTAGTGGAGACGATTGTCCCGTCATAAGTAAGTTGATGAAACATAGTGTCCGATGAAATGCCATGTAAGCCACATACTAGCAAATCAAATAGCCAAATACTTTGCAATGATTATGTTTAGAGACAGAATGTCAAAGCCCGACAGACACTAAAAAAGGGAAACAGAATGTTTTGTTGAATTAAATGATCGGCTTTTGTGAGTTTTCAATCAAGCACAACATCTGAAGTCTGTCAATCACTATCATCCCCGAAAACAGATAATAGAGGGTCTTACAATATCCGCATGTTTATGTACAGATTGTCAATCTACTTCGCATACCAAAAAAAGCAGACGAACACATTTGGCGAATGAGCGAATTCTGTTACGTCAATTTGGAACTAACTTATTACTTAGGGGCGGGATCATACATCCGCAAGGGATTCATACATACACTTTCCATTCATGTACCATCAACCGGCCAATAAAATCGAAGACTTAATTTATGATCTTGAAAGTGCCGAACACTTACTGTTCGAAACCGCTTTAAGGACGGTACAAATCTATGTATATTTGTTTCAAAAGCGTTTTTATATATTTTATAAGCATATTAACGAGCACGATTGCGTAAATTATTTGTAACAGAAACCACACATGCATCGAAATATGTTCATTATCAAATATAAGGTTACCGCCTTGGACAGGCCGGTGAAACAGTTGAATGGGGATTATGTTTGAGAATAGCATTATGTGTTCCTAGGAAGTAATCGTGTCATTTATTGACGAAGCTTAGATGATTATTATGCATTGTTATGGGGAAGTACGCATGTGTTTCTCGTGCAGTTCGTTATGTCCATAATCATCTTGTGACTCTTCAACGGGTTTAAAATAATTGCTTGACTACGGAGCATGTTCCTGTATATTTCATTACATTACTAAACTTCCGTCTACTATTTTATGATTTGATTTTTGCTTTTCTATGCAGGTGAGGGATTTTTACAATCGGCCGTCGTCGGGATCATCACGGGTGTCCTGTTTCTTGCCGTAATGGGTGTTGCTCTATTCTACTATAGGTAATTTTACCCCCCAAAAAATAACGTAACTTCATAATTAAATAAGAATAATAAACTATGAATGATGTATCGTTTGCGATGGGTATTGTTTGTCAGTTTTGCTTTCTTAATTTGATTGTTGTGCCACTGCAGACAACAACTGTAGGCTTTTGAGCTAAGCATTCAAGTTTCCATTGCAATACCAAACGTGTTTTTTATTTCATTTTGCATATTTAATATAATTTACATGAACTAATTTGAAAACTTATTCTTACAGATACATGAGGGTAAAGGCAGGGATAGAAAACAATTGGTGGTTGGTAAAGGCTACGGAAATATCCTTGACCAGGGCTTCATCTTTCTTTTCAAGTCGGGGCAAGGTCTTGGCCTTTATTTATTTGATATTTGCTAAACTTTAAATAACTACCGTTATTGATATAAAATGAATTTTAAAATTATTGTTGTGTAGCTTGATTGTTTGGACCGCAGGGCTCTTCCATGAAATAATAAATGTGTTTGGATTATTTAAGGTTGACGATGAAACCTCAACGGCCACACAAACCGCCGGTTCCCAAACCGTTGGTATTTACAAGGTACTTTAACGATTCAAATAAAGTATTTAATATTACAAACCAGCTTTATAATGAACATATACACATCCATTTTGTAAGCATTTCAACAAAAATGTTACATTATACTACATAATTGTTGATACATGTTTTTCAAGGACAATGTTAATAAGTTAATCGTTTTATCTTTGATGTTTCTTGCAGGGTTCACAAGTCCATATTACAAAATTGGCTACTAAAACATTAGTCGTAGACAAGCCATTACTTTATGAGCTGAAAAAGGTAAATTGGTTTGATGCTTCCTGATCTTATTTACTAATTAATGTATTCTGTAATGTTCGAAACGATTAACATTTATATGACAAACTACAGAAACAAGCTTAGTAGCCGAACGTTTAAACATAAGCCCCGTTTAATGACTCAGGGAAAACGCCAAAAACAAAAACAATCAATCACAACACTCCACAAACACCATGGTACTTATAAATTTAATAAACAATTAGCTGTGTTTATCAAGGATTGTTAGGTACCGCATTGAAAAAGTTAGTAATATGTAAATTTACTGGGGGTTTACACCAGTTTGTGTGCAAACTAATTTATAACCTCATATACTGTTCTCATTGCTTTCTTATCAAATCAACTACGTGCGTCCTATTTCTTTAATAGTCTGTTTCACGTAAAAGTATACACTTTCAGATGAGGGAAGTTACATGCGCGAATTTGACCAGACTTGTCGGTGTGTGTCCCGACGCTAACAACGTGTGTTTTCTCACAGAATTTTGCTCCAGAGGAAGCCTTCAGGTTTTTCAATAAATAAGAATATTTTTTTTGGAAAACAATTTGTCCTTGGCTTTAAGGATTTAATACTCGCGCTCAATACTAGTTAGGTTCTTCACTTTCAACTAACTTTGCATTTGTAAGATGAACCGAGTGAGAAATAAATGACTATCATAAGCTAATATATCATTAAGCTATATACTATATAGAGGACATTTGGTCATTTCCGTGTACGATCGTATTTCATTCCACGTGTGTGACAGAAAAAACATAATTTCATGAGTGGCGAAGCCACGAGTGAAAATATAGTTTTTCTATGATCTTACAATGACATTTACTAATTTTACGTTTGTTTTATGGTAATTTTTGGAAGTTTTATTAGATTAAATTTATTTTTCTAGTTGCCCTATTTTTAAAATACGCTGTTACCCGTGGGACGCCCCTCACGCACACATAAAGCTGACGAAGTAGCTGTCACTTTTCCTTTTCTAGTTCGTGTAGAAACAGTTATTCGATGTGTTTTTCTATAGCTTATTATTCCCATCATTTTTAGTGCAAAACTTTTATGAGCGTTAATAAATGAACTTTTATTTATGCATATATATGATCAAAATAATAACAGTTAAGGCACGAAATCACCTTTAGATAAAAATAGGCACATGACCAAATTACTACGACACCATTTATTGAATGAGAATTGGAAAGGGCGAACATGTTAGCAAATTATTTGTGGAAAATCATTGGACAGAAATGTTTTTCTAAGTTTTAGAGTTTGTATCATGGTAAAAATGTATTACGTCATCCATCACTGTCAGAGACAGGTAAATGTGTAAAGTGTTTAGTTTCAATCAAGGGGAAGTAACTGCAATGAATTTCAAAAGTAGTACTTAAATTGATAGTCTCACTCCTTAGTTGGAAGTGAATATATTCAATGTTGCT
The DNA here is from genome assembly GCF_026914265.1 of Mya arenaria. NCBI lineage: Eukaryota > Metazoa > Mollusca > Bivalvia > Myida > Myidae > Mya > Mya arenaria. Next base: position 42,149,913 of record NC_069138.1, on the reverse strand, counting down.
ATTTCACTGACTTCGTCGAGAAGTATGAAAGAAAAAACTCGTAAATACTAAACGGTTTGTCATATATTACAGGATATCTTGCATAACGACACACTTCAGTTAGACTGGGATTTTAAGCTGTCCCTAATAAACGACATTGTTGAGGTAAAGTATCGATTCCATATGAATTTTTTGTAGAAAATTTAATACAAATAAAATACACATTTTTGAGTTGCTTTTCAAAATATCACGGATCAATCAGTGACATCACGTATCTGTTGTAGGGGATGCGTTATTTGCACTCAAGTCATATCAGTGTACATGGCCGCCTTACGAGTGCTAAGTGTGTGATTGACAGTCGATTCGTTCTTAAGATTACCGGATATGGTCTCACCAGTCTAAACGAGTTAACAGATGAAAACAAGTTGCAGCAGTCCTTCCGTAAGTTACATTGTTGATCATTCTTTCATTTCTTTCAATTGTAAATTTTAAACATTTTAAGTATTTGTTCGGTGTTTAGAGTGTGTGCTTTAAACATATGCTTTTTATTTTAGAAGGATGTTTCCAAATGTATTTGATGCTGTTAACACAGGCTCAGTAGCTTAAAACTTACTATAACCCTGTTTAAAGCTAACATATGGTTTCAACACATATATTAACATTTTTTAAATAACTTAATTACCTATGAACAACTCCTACCAGAATTGATATGGATGGCTCCGGAACACCTCAGAAGTTACCCTCCACGTCAAAGCTCTCCGGCAGGCGATGTCTACAGCTTTGCCATTATCCTCTACGAGATGTGCACCAGAGCTGAACCTTACGTGTCCGAGTCTTGGTATAAATCTTTGGAAGGTGTGTGCTATGATTGTGGCTTAACAATTGTTATAACACACTTGACTTTCAACCTAGGGGTCACAGATTGGATCCCATCTTCACCACTAAAATACAAATCGTCCACTGGTATGGACGTTAAACTGGGCTTTCGTGTTACAGCGTCATGAAAGCTTTAACCAGGGTCTCAATAAACATGTTTATGTTCACTGTGCCACCAAGCTTACATGACTATTACTTTCCAAGTTGGTCGACGTTCATGGATACACCATGGACGTCGAAAAATAAACATTCAACCTCTGATATGATACCACATGATATTGACTGTTTATTATATTTGGTAAGATTTCCACATGCTAGTACGATAATACTTACACGAAAATGGTAACATTGTAAAACTTTCTTTTTCTAGATACACTTGAAAAAATAAGGCGCGGAGGAATGTCTGTTATTCGTCCTACGCTTACTGTGGATAGCTTATCTTCCGACATCATCAATTTGACTACGAATTGTTGGAATGAACGTCCTGGAGAGAGGCCAACATTCGAAAACATTAGGAAAGTCATTAAAGGCATACGACTGAAGAGGTATTTTTTGTTTCTGACTGGAGTTATACAAACATCCTAGAAATTATATTATCTCTTATGAATATACTACAACAGATTTATTCTTTCTGCATTATTATGACAAAATATAATTCAATTACTTCATAAATTAAATGTTCTTCGATTTTAGAGGGACAAAGCCTGCACAAAATGTCCTCGATGTACTATTAAATCGCATGGAGGTGTATGCAAACAATTTAGAAGGACTTGTCGAGGAGAGAACGCAGGCTTTCTTATTGGAGAAGAAGAGGTCGGAGGAGCTGCTTTATCAGGTTTTACCAAGGTACCTGATAAATGTGTTACAATTACCGATGGTTGTTGTTTTCACATTGGATACATTCGTTTGACATTCTTCCATCCCATTATCAACATAACAATACAAATATTAAAACGTTATTTTATATATTCATGCAAATACACTTTTTTTTCAATTTTAAGATGAACTTATATCATCGATTCTTTTTTAAATAATTGACTGTATATTACTTAGTTAAATATTGGTTCAAAGTAACATAAAATAGGTTTAAAACTTTAACAGGAGCATAGTAGACCAACTCCGATGTGGCAACTCTATTTGTCCTGAGTCTTTTGAGAGTGTGACTATCTACTTTTCTGACGTTGTTGGATTCACATCTTTATCTGCGATTAGCACGCCATTCCAGGAAAGTTGACTATTTATTTGAGCAATATTTTGTATCCTTTCCATGATTTATATTCATGTTATCAGACACAAGTGATATGCAATTTGCACCTGTAGGACAGCTGTCGGTGAAAAATAAATCCGATGATTCATTTAAACTGATGTTCATTGCTGTATGTAATGGTGAACTGACGAGAATAGCGTCAAGGTCATTGCAAATAAACCTTAGTCATCCAAATTCGATAATAAATTACAAAATTGATCGAAACGGTGTAACTGGGTATTAGTTATTTATATATCTACACTTGAACTGTATTACTATATAGCTATTTTTAAAGCGCATACGTACAGTGTCCGCCGGGAGAGCGAGATGTCTTGGGTTCGATCCCAATAGATACACATAGCAAATATGCAATCTTTTACAGAAATCGAATGGACAAACTGGCTGATATATTATGTTTGTTACGTCTGGCGTTTAACGAATAACCTGGGAAACTGCTAGTGTTCATTAGTTAATTATAAGTGATAGATTTTGTCTTTTTTCAGGTCGTTGATTTTCTTAATGACCTGTACACGTGCTTTGACTCCATTATAGACAACTATGATGTTTATAAGGTAACGAAATGATGTACTACGTGACCTTTTTATACACAAAATAGTATACATTCTGAACAATAAAAGAACCAGAGTTTTCGGTAAAAGAGGCAAACTGACTTAAGCAATATTCATCATATAGATGCATTATGCTTTAAACCTTCTAAAAACAATAACAACATTAAGCATGTAATGACCATATAGCTTTAGTAAACACTTAACGAAAATATTTTTGGTGAAAAAACTTCCTTTCCGGTAAACACACTATTAGTACTGCCTTATTAATGTCATTTTTAATAATAAGAATAAAAGTTGATGAAAACTGCAAACTACTATTTGTTCATAATATACAACAATGGTGTATTACTACGCGTTTTAGGAAAAAACACTAGAAATTCATTGTAAGTTAGCTTGATTTATTTATCAATATAACACAATATTGTCAGTGTTATTTTAATTTAGTTAATGACAGGTTATGATCAAGACCATATTTTGCATAAACCTCATATCTTTATATTATTGTTTAAAAGTTTTTTGTTTGTGTTATATGAAATACTGATAAACCGAAAGTTTAAATGAAAAACATATTCGAAATTTTCTCACGTGGAAAGGAGCTATCTGTGTGATACTGTATATCTCATGGTTTTTGCGATTTACTTCGAACGCGTCAGAGATTTCGAAACATTTGTGCTTCACGGGTATTATATGTCCATATATTTTCCATTTGTCTGATTCCCATGTGTGTAAAACACGTTTTGGGTTTACCTGGTTGTCATAGCAACTTTTTTGCCTAGGTGGAAACTATAGGCGACGCGTACATGGTTGTATCCGGTTTACCAGAACAGAACGGGACAGAACATGTTCGACAGATTGCTCGACTGGCTCTCAGCATACTTAAGAGTGTTCGTAATTTTGTCATCCGCCACAGGCCGGACACACCCCTACGTGTACGCATAGGAATACACTCGGGTGAGTAATGATGTCATAATTCATGCAAACTAGCGCTTAAGCTTTTAAATAGGTATTTGGTCAGTTTATGCGTCATAGTATAAACCATGAATGGTTTCAGTGGAGATATCTATTTGTTCAGGACCATCTTCTATGCAGTAATAGTTTTAAGGACCGAAACAGTTTTTTTTTCAACATTTCATTTATTATTAGTTTTAGTTTTCAGGTTCATTTTTAGCGAGCATAATACATACATCCATTGCAACATGTATATGTGTTGATCAAGAATATTTTATCAAATAAACAACAACAAAAAAGCATTTCATCTTTTTCGAAAATGTCTTAAAACAAAATGAATATGTTTTTTTTGTGTGCCAAATAGCCAATACGTTGTGAAAGTCCCTTTTAATCAACATCAAATAAATGTCAATATGGGAAAGGGTGAGAGCAAAATATCCATGTTTGAGTTCAGGCGATAAATGGGCGTTAAACTGTTATGTACGAGTGTTGGTTTTGTTAGTATGTGTTTGGATGTAGGTTTTGAGTAAGTCGTTTAAGTAGAACGTCTGACTTGTTATTCGTTTTATCAGGTCCTGTGTGCGCGGGTGTGGTTGGACGTAAGATGCCGAGATACTGCCTGTTTGGGGATACCGTTAACACTGCCAGTAGAATGGAGTCAAACGGTGAACGTATGACAGCTTTTGTTTTCAAATAATATTAACCGAAGTAAATGTTATTATTATAAAAACTGATCGATTGTTTCTGATAAAAGTCAATGTATAACAGTCTGGTGGTTCTCCACACAAATATCAGATATTAGATATCTTCAAAGGCTTAATGGAAACCCCGTTTGCAGTCATAAACCCAGTTGGAAGCTTCTCGGAGGCTCTGTGCGTTTTAACATAACCATAAACACAAGTATATATTCGATAAAAATGTAACGACATGTGTTGCCATCAATTTGTTAAACAAGGCACAGGCAGCTTGTACAAATATAGCTTGTACATCCCAACTTGACTTGTTTCACTGAAAGTTCCTAGGCGGTAATCCAATCGTTTATAAGTAAAGCAATGTTGATGGGTGTTTGGTCTGTTGATCGTGGTGGTAATTTGTGTTTAAACACGCCTCTTGTTCATTGTCATTTGGGCCTTGCCTTTTGCCCTTTAACAGGATTAATTTGTGATTTTTACGACAACTCTGGTTGTCCATGAAGTTTTTATTGTATTATTGTTCAACTTACGTGTCTTTGTTGTGCTATTTTAGCTATGAAAGTGCACATCAGTGATGCAACCGCAACCTTGTTGACCACCTACAAAACATTTGTAATGGAACTGCGTGGGGATATTGCTATCAAGGTATTCTTAGTTTGTTTGTGACGATAATCATTTTCTAGCAGATATTAAGATATTAAGGTTAAAAGAATAGAATGCTCATAATTGCATTTTGGTTCGGATTGAAATCAAAATCTTCAAAATCCTTGATTGAATACGATATTCTGGATCAAAACGTAGTACTAATGACCCTTCATTAAGGTACATAACTGATTACACTTGAAAGACATTCATTACCAAATGAATGTCATTTTCATGCCGTGCTAATTTGTCAAATGGCGTCATTTTAACATATATACGTATTCGTGTATTCCAGGGCAAAGGGGTAATGAGAACGTTCTGGCTGCTGGATGAAATAAAAAGATAGAATGATCAGAGTGCACCCTTCATAGAACGCTAGTGTTACAAATATTGCAATGTTAATTTATGTGTATTCCTGCACAAGTCGGTGAGTAATTCAACACAGATGAATACGGGTGTTCTGTTGCATATATGTAACGGTATTTTCTTCGCGTAGTGTATAGAAGACTTTAACGTTACCTAAATAGATTTGAACCTCAGCGTGGTTTAAGTGGGCGTGCAAGGGCAGATACCTGAACAATAGCAAATGACGAGAATTTAACTGTGAAAACTGTGAAATGTGTGGTGCCTTGTTCCCCAGTGTGGTTTCATTGATCGTTTCATGGCGGTTACCCGATCAATTACCAATGACATTTTGTGTTTTGTGTTATCAATGTTGTCTTGTGCCCCACTGTGGTTTCCAAGGCGGTTTTCCCAAACAATTACCAGAAACGCTTATTTGATAACTAACTGAAATGTGTGTTCTTTTATAGTGTTGTGTCTCTGTTCAATGTTTGTTTTGCCTTCATTTCTTCTGGACTTGTATCTGTATCTGTTTTTCTTATAAATTTACATTATTGTTCTTTACAATTTGATCATGGTAAGATTAGGCTAATGGGCTTGGCCCTTAAGTTGTCATTGTTTGATTATGTTTCATAAATTCAGTTGAGTTGCACGTGTTAATGCTAAACTACTAAATATAATTATTGAAAAAAATATATTAAACTATTGGATACATATTAACTCGCATTCATTATTTTCGTATTAAAGTAAATAGTTCACAGCATTGAATGAATACATTAAAATTAACAATAATTGTCAACGAAATAATATTACAACGATTGTCTCGCCATATCTTTCGCTGTTAAATTTGTTATTTAAACTTCTTGATTAAATCTTTAAATTTTTGTCCTTATCAGTTGTTCGTGATGACAACCTTGATACGATTACAATCGTGGCCTAGATTTAAACCTTTTAACTGGGCTGTGTGACCTTCCGTTCTATTCTAAGACTTGTATGTTAAACTTGAATTGTGTAACCACATAAGGCATGGGATGTATTCAATTAGCAACTTAGACTGAACTTAAATGTTTTGATTGGCCTGTATAAATAGCCATTCTCATTTACCAGAGGATTGATCAAGATAAGTCTAACGAACAGCTTTATCACTCTGGTAATATTTAGCTGACCAATAGGCAGAATTGAATCACTCAGGCATGTCCAAGGATAAGGATAAAATCAATATTGAAAACTGGCCCTAAGGGCGTTCTCCGGTATCCAATGTGTATGTGGACAAGCCATGTCCTGTCCGATGGTCAATCAGATGTGATGTAATTGTGAATGCAAATTTGTAATGTAATTTTAGTTTCTTACACTTCTATTTGGCTTTCAATTTCTACCTCCCCCTTGACATCCTAATTACGCTTACATACCTGCCTAATAATTGATACTTGTTAATTAAGTTTTTAACATATTCACAGTCATAGCAGATTGTTGTGGACGTTGATACCGGGCCTATCGATACCGGGATTTTTCAAGAGAGAATTATATTACCCGGTACCTACCGGTATAAACATAATTCAGTACTATAAAATGTGGTTGTCAAACACTTTAAATAAAGAGAAACACAAACCCTGTTACATGGTTTTATCCGTTCAGCTCGAATTTTGATAAATAAGGATCAATTTCGCTATATTCAGAGTAAAGCACCTAACTCATTCGATGTTTCCCTTTAAACGCTATGAATCCTATAATCTGTTTTCGTTATATTCCTAACATATTTGTTCATTTATTTTATATCTAGTTCAAGTTTATTATGACAGGTTTCGTTTTTAATCGTGTAAATCAAAATTCAACCCATGGTGGCCAATTTTAAGACTTCGGAAGTATCTTTTCTTATAATACAGTAAAGTTAGGGACAGATACAACCATAACTAAATTGGTCAAACAACATTTATAGAACTATGAACCAAAACACAATACTGACGTTTAAATGAAAAGCTTCTGTACAATGATGTCAAATGTATCACTACGCCATCAACGATGACATATTATCTATATTAAAAATATCTGCTTTTACTGGCAGTTAATTTTGCAGTTGAAACAGTTGAAATAAACATTAAAAGGAAACATGATGTTTCAACGAAGTTGCGACTGCAACAGCAGACAAAACAGCAGAAATTACAGCACAATCACAACAGGAACAACCCTGAAAGCCCCTGACAATCACTGCTCGCAGCACCATCTGATATATGATCACGCTGACGGTAAATTTAGAACAATATTTTGATGACTGTTTACTGAGACGTGCGTCTGACTTATGATCGCGATGACTGTAGACTTAGAACTGCGTCTAATTTTTGATCGCATTGACTCTAAACGTGATCAGTGTCTAACTTATGATTGCGATGACTTTAAACCAAGAACATTGACATCAACACAAAAAAAAAATTAGACTCAAGCACATTTATTGCTCTCAACATTTTCTTTAGAAATTTGAACTCAAGATTTTTATAATCGTAATTTGAATAAAGGAAATATGCATGTTATATTTTTAATCATTCTCTGTTTTTTTCTAAAACTAGTTGATATCGAGATTTCAAAATGACTTATAATAAAAAGAATGGTTAGGTGATATTGGACCAGTGTTTACATACATATTCGATGACATGATAGTTTTTCGTATACTTAATGATCAAGCATTACCTCGCGCATATACATGATAAGTTTACACAATTTCAAGTGGTGTTAAACGTTCTAAATCAGAAATCATTTCATTTGTCTTCCCTGTAGCAAACAGAAAAAAGTTGATAATCCGTTTGGTCTTAAGTGCAATTGCGATTATTTTTATGAAATACCTCGTTGACATAATGATTACATCTCGAACGCTGTGGGTTTTAGATAATCAACATACTTAGTAGATCTATTTATAGTATTTGGAACGCACTAAAAGCTCTCTTCGAAGCTGTACTGATATTTGTAATCAGGTATTACACATATGACTATTTGGTAAAGTTAAAAAAGATGAACTACTACTTGGTGGAGATAAGTGTCGAATATTACAAGGAATGTTGGTCCGATGATCGATTTAAATAAAAACAAAGTTCACAGTCGGCGAATATTGATATTAATTTTGTCATAATCGATTGTTTAATATATCATAATTGATATTGTTCCTTTTTTGCCCCCGAAGGAAGGCATAATAAAATCGCACCGTCCGTCCGTCCGTCCGTCCGCCTGTCCGGCTCAATAACTCGTGTCCGAGTTGTAACTTTCCCTTATATGGACATATTTTAAAATAACATGTGTTCAACATACCAAGGCGACGTGTCGCGTGCAAGACCCATGTCCCTACCCCTAAGGTCAAGGTCATACTTAGTGTTTATTCACAATGGAGTGCTGCATATAAGGACATAGAGCATAGATTGTCGTGTCCGGACTGTTACTTTCTCTTGTATGAACATGTTTTTAAAAAATAACTTGCCACAGGTGTTCGACATACCAAGACGACGTGTCGCGTGCAAGACCCGTATTCGTCCCTCTAAGGTGAAGGTCACACTTAGGTTCATTCACAATGAAATGCTGTGTATATGGACATAGAGTATAGGTTGTCGTGTCCGGGCTCTAACTTTCCTTTGTATTGACATATTTTAAGATAACTTGCCACAGGTGTTCGACTTATCAAGAGGACGTGTCGCGTGCAAGACATGTGTCCCTACGGACATAATAAGGACATACTAAATTCACATAACAAAACAGTTTCGAATGGATGTTTTTTTATCAAGGGTTGAAATTCGTTTATGTTTGCACATGTCAATAATAAAAAAAAACTTTTTTTTTCGGCCATTTATCAAAATACGAGTATTGATTTGAATTTTCAAACAACGACTTCATTGATAGCTTATCTTGACCAAGAACGAAAACGGATGAGGCTCTGATAATATGGATCATAATTTGGAAAAAACTGCAGTGTGCAGAATGGCCTCTGAGAGGCTAAACGTTATTTAGTGAACGCAATCATGAACATTGAAGCAATCGTAGTATTCCTAGCAGCTACATTGTTGTATGTTACAAACGCTGCCGATAAAACCCTGCAGTCTAATGCGTATGGAGCTGACGTCGTTGAAGCGGTCGTGAATGTTATCCGTGATTCCTGTCTCTTTGCCGACGATCGTCGATTTCTACGACGCCTCGCGTTCGTGGAGTCGCAGGATGGCTTGGCACCAAATACTTTCAGGTCGGGGTACTATGGAGGAATTTGGCAGGTAATATTTTGGGGTTCTTTCTTTTATGTTTTGCATTGTCCATAGTCGAAATATTTGTTCATGAATTTTTGTTTAGACTATCTGGTAGAACATATGTTTTCAACAATTATATGTTATTGTCTACTGCAATTCATTAATTTACACAATGTCGTAAAATATTCACTATATCGCTGTCGTCCTTATTTAAAATATGTGGCCAAACATAGACAACTGTCTTTTTTTCTGTTGACTGTCTGAAACTTTCAATTCAGTTTGTAAACCTATACATTATCAAGCTCTTTGAACTTTGAACCTTTTTTACTTATACTGACATTTACTTATGGAAATTCATGTCAAAGTATGATTTAGTAATTAATCCTTACACATGCGATTTATTGACACTAGTTTAAGGTTTAAATGTGTTCGAAGTAAAATCACTCTTCAGATTCACGAGAATGAGTTCCGAGCTACCCAGAACCATTCGCTATTACAATCACAGTACAACCTAATAGTTGGTCGGTTTGGAATCAACTGGAATGCAGTCAGGTGGCAGAATCTTTCGAAACCGCTATATTCGGGGATCGCCGCGGCCCTCTTCAGCATCTATCGGTCCAAAACTTAACTTGTTTCGTTCTGCAGTAAAATAATGAAAAAGTAAAACAAGTGTTTTTACATTCAGTAAAGTAATCATTTAAAATATATCTTAGTTTTCATACCATATAGGGGAGCGGTTAAATGTTTATAAAACGTTTGCACCGAAAAACGAGAAAATACTAACTCGCTAAATAATAACGACACTCGTGAAACAAAATGCATGGTCGGTAACTTGTAGTCCTTGTTACCGTCTTGCTGCCGCGTGGCATCGGGTCGGATTTTTCTACTCCGACCGGTAACATATTACATATAAGTCGTCGTTACCGTCTTGCTTCCGCGTTTTTACGCCGACCGGAAACATATAAAATATATTTTGGTAATAGGGCATAACGTTCATGGTTGCGTTGGCGCTGAAATAAGTCTATGAATTAAAATTAGGTTCAATGTCTTGTTATTAAAGGGAAGGCATGGAACAAATATTATCTAAAATATCTTATGTCGCAAGAAATCACTAAATAACTATTTATTTAATATGGTGTATTAACAAATATCTAATTACCAACATAAATGACGCTACCCGATTGGTCTACAGCGATCATGCCGTGTATAGTCCTTACACCCCTTGTATTTTTTATCCCACAAACTCGAAAAACAAAAATTTAAGTATGGATTATTATGTTTTACTTATTAAAGATACTTTGTGAGAAATAATTTTCACACTGTAAATAGCTGGGGTGTATTGTGTATAAGTTTCGTTCTAGAATGGTATGAAACAACTGTTAGTGTATATGTCGAGCAATTTTCTTACTGTGAAACGTATATTCTACATCTGAGTGTAAAATTTCCACTCATATTGATTTTATAGTGCTGCGCCATATGGGATGAGCTGGAAACTTGAGGAGCAAGGGTTATTTTGGGGTCACAACTTTCACGGCGGCAGACCGGCCAACAACTTCACCCAAATGGCTGCACAAATTGACAAGGGTAAGAGTAATACAATTATTTAAAAAAAACATATTAGTGTTACGATATAATGTTCATATTCGTAATGTACGTGGAACATAATATATGAGCAGGAAAGTCCTGGACGGCGATTCCATCGGGTCAGACCGGCCGACGATGCCAAACTCCATTCAATTTGTTATTAGGGCGAGCGTGCATGCATTTCGTGGAATATAATATATATTTGCGCTCCGATGTTATAAAACATTTTGTGTTATTAAAATTTAATTGAATTTTTAAGAATGTTTTTATTTACTCCCATTACGAAAAATGGATGGAAATATATGAACAGCAACATAGAACAATAAAATCAGCACATATATTCACAGATGAAAGGATATCTCGGAAACAAACTAAGACATACGTAATTAAAATTTTGTGATGTATCCTCGTGATTTGATAGCAGTTTGCAGCCGTCGTCGAAATGTAAATTAAAGGTTTCTTCTATAGTTTACAGGCGTGTTTGGCGATATATGTCTTATGACATTTACTAGTCTCTTCTTAGGGCTTAGTTGTTTTAAGGCCCTTTTAAGTATATACCATAGATTATCAATCACATTAATAGCTGGCAGTACCAAACAATTGATATTGTTAAATATAGAGGCAGTGTTTCCTGTTCTATGTTACAACCCTAATCAGTCCGCGGCTGTTCACTTAGATCGTGCACAACTTCTTGCAAACATTTGCAATGGTAGACATAAAAAACTCAAAAAGCTGGTTATTTCAGGTTGACTTACACGAGACTTACATAATGACACCATAGTTTCATTTGTTCTTGTACTTTGTTTTAACTATGGGTATTTGTATCAAAATGTCAAAACCTATGTTGACAACTATTTACATTGATGATATCATACTTCACGTGGTGATGTTAGTCTTCAAAAAATGACCATGGAAAGGGAGACTACGCCACTTTAAAACGACAGAAAAAGTTAAACCAATATACACCCACTGAATAGCACAGTATCAAAGCCAAAGACATAGAACACAACAACAAACAATCATAAACCAGAAACATTGAACTGTTAACAGCACAAATATACTACAGAAAATAATATGGATGTTTATCAAGGATTGTTAGGTTCCGCCTTGAAACGGTCAATATAATTTTAATTTACTGGGGGTTTAAACTAGTTTGTGTGCACAACCTTACTCATATCCCAACAATCCCGAATAAAGTATAAACGTAAATGGTACATCTTATCAAAGTATGCATTAACTTGAGGAAACTTAACAATAAACAAATAATATTGAACCAATAGGTAAACCCACCATTCCATTGTTTCAGGATGCAAGACGTACCAGCAGGCTGGCATTGAGTTGGGGTAGATAACTATTCCAGTCTGAAAGCAAACGACTTCACGCGGTCCACCAAGTTGCACAGACATAACATTATTCAACTGTTGCAGGTTGCAAGACTAACAAGTAGTTTGACTGTTTGTTTGTGATGGAAACATCTCCCGGATTGATATCGATCGACTCTACGCGCTCAATAAGGTGCCTAAATCCTTACACCATTCAAATGTTGAAGGGTACAAGACGAACATGTAGTCTCACATGTTTTTAGTGGATACTTTTTCCAGTCTGACCTCGAATGACTACAAGAATTCCATCAGGTTACACTAACCTAACATCATTCAAATGTTAAAAGGTGCAAGACGAACCTGCAGTCTCCACTGGCGTTTGTTGTTAATACTTTCTCCAGTCTGACAGCGAAATTCTTTACAACCACTTAGCATAAATCCAATGTTTCAGGGTGCAGGACGAACCAGCAACTTGACCTGGTGTTTGTGATGGATACTTCTTCCAGTCTGTCATCAAACGACTTTACGCGCGCCACCAGATTTATATCGGAGGTAAAAAATACCATTGCACACACAATACTTACATTTATGGGTAGTTGCAAAACCGTGTTGTACTTTTGTTTATCGCTATTTAATCCTGATTTTAGATTAGTTTCCAAACACAGTAAAGTTATAAATCAGCAGAGCTTTTATTATAAATATGATTTTCGTTTTATTTTCCATTGGCTGTAATGTTAAATTTTGATGCCTTGTGACCACGTATAATGTTGGTGCCATTTGAAAACATATTGCTTACTGATTACTTAAATGTAAAACAAATGACTGAAAATGCATAACAGATATAGTTATGACAGTTGTGTTCTTTATTTTAACATCGAAAGTGAAATGTACCAATTGTTTAATTAGGTCAAATAACGTATTTGCAATAAATATAACATAATCAATATTACAAATTCTTTCTCTACAGATTAAATCGTTTCGTATGATTTGATATATTGTAGAGTCACCAGGCATCGAAATGTCACATTATTTTACATCGGATACCTTAATAAAAGCAAGTATGTGTTTGCGGGCCATTATGTCTAATTACGTTTAGTACGACCTAATGCTCGAATTCGTACATTTCTGACTAGTTCGAATACCTTTATTGGTCAGCCTAGGTATAGCGTATTTGATTTTGCTGGTTTAACTTTCAATTTAGTTTGGGACACAAACTGAATGATCCGTCGATAGTTTGACCCTTTCAGTCTTGTAATATATGACGTTAAACAAATTAACTGAGTATGAAGTCCTTAAAACACAGTACGAATGTTTGCAGGTTGTGGATGGATTTGAAATTTCTCCGAACAAGACGCAGGTCGGATTGTTGACGTACTCGTCTAACGCAAGAGTAGAATTTCATATTAACCAGAATACGTAAGTGCTTGATGAAAAAGTATGATTTGAAAAAGCTATGTGTTCGAACCAATCGCCTATCGGCCTTGATATAAGTATTTATAGATGCACTCTTACTCCCAAATAAGATTTACCACAACTAATACAATTGTTTATATATACCAAAAAGGATGAATAAATGTAAATGTCAAAAACAATAATTTTTATAAAGGATACAGAGTTTAAATTGGGCAGAAAACACGATATTTTTACCTTATGAGACGCTAGAAGATCGCAGTTAATCTTTTGGCACTCACCAATCATTTAATAGTTTTGCGTTTTCAGCTATTAATCACACGGTTACAATCAATATTGTTATCAGTAATTAATATTTTCCATAAATGCATTATTTAGTGAGTAGTCAAAGGATTATCACTCAAAAAAGTATGTTTGTTATACATGTGTATGTATTGAATTTGAGTGTTACTTTAACCATTGAAAATATGGATTTCGCAATTGAACTGACATGATGTGACATCTTGGTCACGCCGTCCGTTTAAGCACTTTATATTATAAACACGATAGAAAATGTTGATATATTAACTGTAAATGGTTAATTAAGTTCTTCTTTGTGAATATACCCAAGTACTTATGCAACTTGAAAAGCTTACCGTAACAAATATGTATAAAAAAATCTCAAGATATCATTGAGTACATATTTCATTTATATAGCTACTATCTCTATATTGATAATGTGTTTACACTCGTCTACCGAGTATTCATATTTCATATTTTTAGAGATAATATTTACATAGATTAAATATTTTCGTGACTCTAGATCCTCTGGCCCAAAATAACAAAATTGTGCCTGTAAATGTTAAACAACGACTGTGGTTATTCATTTACCGTTACAGTGACAACGTGAGCCTCAACAATGCAATCAGCAATGTCACCAGCAGTGTCCCTAGCATTGTCCCGAACGTTCCCGGAAGTAGACATACCGGCCTTGCGATAGACAAGGCCATAACGGAGGTCTACAGTGCAGACAACGGTGCGCGACCAGGTGCTGTTAAAGTATGGGGTGTAAAATTGTCAAATTAAAAAAAAACATTCCGAAAATAAGTTTTAACATGTTCAAACATATGACCGAGGAAATAAATGATACTTTATTTTATTAAATAGTTATCACTTATCTCTATCAGAATGTGGATATCTATGGTTGCTATTAGCCTATGCAAATCGGGGATTTTTTCAGCAACACGCTGATAATTTTTGAATACTTTCAGGCGACGTCGAAATATCAGTGTTTATGTAGTCTATACGAGTATAAGCCTTATAAACTTATGTCGTCGGTGATGACTTGCAGCGTCATTCGGAACTCCTCGGCCATTTTTTCAAAAACAACCTCGGATGTATATGGACGGTTTACATACTTAAAAAGTGGTACGTTTAAGTCCGCTGCAAATAGATCGCGTAGTAATCTTATTTAGTAATTAAAATTTATTACTTAACTCTTGGGAATCGTAATTATGTTTGCATTAATACACTTCACTGGCAATCAATTTAAACTGAGAGCAATGAATACAACTCTTAAACACTACATTTAATTAATGCTTTTATTCAAAAAAATACGGACTACTTCAACAGATATACCGGCATACATCCGAGGTTGTTTTTGAAAAAATGGCCGAGGAGTTCCGAATGTTGCAGCGTTGTGCAACCACTAACTTAATTATTTATTGTCCAATCAAGATACCCAAAAGTTCTCGAGAGTATTTCCCCTTTCACTTTTAAAAAATAATGATATTATATATTGTGCAGTTAATAACTTGTCATCCAGTCATCTTGAAACTTTGTGATAGCGTGAACACTTTGTTCATTTTTTATTTAATTTTAATGAAGCTTGCTGACCGTGTTTGTGGTCAAAATGTCAGAGTATTTCTTATCATAAAAAAGTAGCGAGGCATTATTTGACATGAGAGGGACGCACTTGGGCAAGAGCGGTACTTAGATAGTGCGTTCTTCCGTAGTAATCATACCATATAGGCTCTAAACCTGGCGTGGGATTGTTCGGAGTCCTCTCAAAGTAATTTATGAAGTCTAAAGTGATTCATTTTCATGTAATTTATGCAAGTTCTTTTCAATATTAACATAAAACGTTCTTGGACAATATATGGTGGACTAGGGGTTTCACCAACGTTATTCTGCTTTTACACTGAAATACATTTCTTGTTTCGGAAATAACACTCCGACAATGTTCTAAATATTTGACACAGGTTTGCCCCATTTAGATGAAAATTGCAATTATATTTGACTCGACAATGTTGGTGACAAGTAGTCAATTTCAAGTAAGGGCTCAAGGAACTTTTTTGGTTGTTCATTAAACTATATGGCCAACTGGTCATAGTTGGATGATTGCTGGTAAATTCATATTCCGAAAATTCATAACCCAATAATTGCAGGTTTCACGTTTTTTATATACTATTTGTAAGAGTTTTATAAGATTTGTGCATTATTCAGTTGTGATTCGCTAAGCCATTTGTTGTGTATTACCAAAACAACATGATGATAAATTATTTGAACTCAAAGAGATGTGTAATCATGAAACCTTGGATCATTAGTCCTCGGAAGACTGCATCACCAGGAAAGAGCGTAGAAATCAAAGAAAATTACCAGGTTAAATAAGTATACCTGACAATGTCGGTTCCGTGCTGGGTATTACATTTCTGAACATAAAACACACAGCTATAGGGTAATTGTGTCGTCATCCTTTGAAATTTAGATGCGATTTGTGCGATATCCCCAAAAAACTTGTTATCGTAGGTCAAAGTTGGCAACCGTAGATCTCAAATCTGTAAATCTGCCTATTTAGCATTATCACAAAGCAGGCCAATAAGTGTTGTAGTCATAAAGGAGATATTTACTGAGCTTTCAAATTATTACATTTTTTTCAATGTATCATGTTATTGAAAGCACTACTTGCGTTTTAGGTAATGGTGGTTATAACGGATGGCAACAGCGATGACGAACTAAATACGACAGACGCTGCTAAGAAGGCTCATGCGGCCGGCGTGGTGACGTTCTCGGTGGGCGTTGGTAACAACATTGGGAAAACAGAGCTCGACAACATAGCATCAGACCCCAACTGTACTCATGCGTACACGGTTAGTATATGGTTTTTTTCTAACCTACAAGTTTATCTTCGTTGAGATGGCGCGTTGCTTAAATAAGTATCATTACAACGGTACGTTACGAGAATGCCTTTCGTAGATCCCTGTCGAGAAAAGTTCGCTGCTTCGTGGATTACGCTTTTTAGAAGCGTAAAATAGCCAAGAAAATCCCTGTTCTGCGTTGGTACTGAATAGCGTTATATATGAAGATATGCTTATACGCCTTTCTGTACTGTTTTTACTTGAAACGAATGCGCTTTTGTAACGATGATTTAATTGTCTTGTACCATATTGTAGGTAAAAGGCTACGATGAGATCAAGTTCTTAAGAGAAGAAATTCAAAAGGCAATATGTATTGGTATGTAGATATTTGTGCATTATGGTCCCACTTTACAAGCGCTTTTAAAACCACTCACTCTCTTATAGTTGGCGGATGAATCTCCGGTTACTACTTTATTTCTGATACTTTATTGTCGTATTTTTCAGCCCCCTTGTTCATCACCCAGACTAACAGCTGTCTGCAAGAAGAGTTTCCTCCTTTGGCGATGCTCACTGGACCAAACGGTACTACCATGGAGGTATGGCACTCGCATGTGTTTTCATAGAGACATATACACTTGCTAAAATAAAACTGATACAAAGACAGGTATTGATACTAATATTAATCTTACTTGATAATCTAAACACCCGGACTGACTTTAAAGCATAAATGCAATTTATTACCTGTCTGTTGTTTTGAATGCGTTTTTTTTTCAAACAAGTGACGGTTTGACATAAAATATTCAATTGTTTCAGATGATATTTGATGACGCTCATGCTATTACTTTGATAGTATTAATTATAGATTTTAAATGTTAACATATCAACCCCTACTGATTGCAGACGAACATCACAGAGAGCGGAAACCAAGATAATGGGGCAAGAGGGGGAGAAACATCTACATGTGTCTTTATAACTGCGGGGATGAGCCTCTGTGTCCTGAAACTGTTTGGCTCGTAACTACTAGAACATATTCACAGGCTGTCGTAGTGTTTTGTTTTTCTTAAATGCATATAAAATGTTTCTATCGTAAATGCAAGAGTATATATGTCTGATTATTAATACTAGTAGTACGTGCTTTTTGACTATAAGTCAAATAGTATGTTCATGCCTATGATTCTTACATACAAAAGTTATGTAGGCGCATATATATGTTTCTATGCTCTATGATTATTCTAAGTTTGTTTATCATTGCTCCTTACTAATGTTGTACAAGTGCATATGTACGTTTCTATGCTCCTTACTTATAATCGTTATTATTTTGCTTTATCATTGCTCCGTACGAATGTCATATTTAAGTACATATGGATGTTTCTATGCTCCTTACTTATGATTATTAGTATTGTGCTTTATCATTGCTTTATCATTGCTTCGAACGTAGGTCATATAAATACATATGTTTGTTTGTATATGTCTTACTTATAACTGTTTTAACTACACAATGTAATTGCTCCTTTTTTATGAAAAACATGATTTCCATTATTTTTACATACGCTTTAGGCGGAAAATATATGAGAAAAGAAAACTTTTATAAAACAATATTCACATATGTCAGGGTTAACAGTTTATATAGTTTTGGTTGTAGTGGGATCTCTAAGCGTTTATTAGGTATTTGCTAAATAAAGGAATTACCGATAAAGTATTGTATCATAATATTTCTGGACTTACTGATAAATTAAATGCAAATGAATATTTATCAAAGTTGAATTCAATAGTAAAAACCTTTGGAACAAAACAAGAACACCCCAAACGGACATATTTTCCATGATGCTTGTCAATGTTTCAAGGCAGGCTATGGGCCATGATAATTGATTTTCATTTATATGTTGTTGTTTTTTTTGTAATTATCAGGATACAGTACCTGTTCTATATTCCGACGACCGGTTATTATGACATTGAATCATAATTCTGAAACAGAATATCTGGACACGAAAATTTGATATGTTCAATTACGTAACACCATAGCCTCGCTTTAAAATAAATGGTACATTTTTGTGCAGGTCATCATTTAAAGCTAGTTGCTAAGTGGTCAAAAATGCCAAAGCGTTTTTTTTTTTCCATAGAGCTTCATTATGGTTACCGGCAGGTGTCAATTGGGCATTCTGAGAATAGCTAGAACAGTCAATCGCCATAGAATCAGTTTAGGATGGCTCGAGAATGTGAATAATAATGGGCACGGGTCAAGCTGTCGACACTAGATATTATTGGGATGGTCTGTTCAAAATCCCTGAAGGTCATAATTAGATCCTTTTTTTCATGAAAACATTGGGGTTTATAATGCTAAAAGATTGGAGTCTTTTTCACCGACACACTTGATTGTTTATTCGTATGCTCCTTCTTTGCTGCAGGTTCATATATATAGTCAAATATAGAAACAGTGTATTTCGGTCCATTTCGCCAGATGAGGAGAAGCAAACTAGCTCCATGTTTAGGGAAAAAAGGGCTAAGAACCTATGACAGTATGGTGGAAGGTAAAACAATGAATGGTTTTCTGATTTACAATCATGTGCTCTATGTGTTCACATAATCTTGGTAAAATTGTAATAATAAATGTATGGTTCCCAAGGCAATAAGACATTATAATTTTTGCAAATCAAATGGCAAATTAATAGTTCAGCTTAGTGGCTAAGTTGTTTTGTTTGATAAAGATTGAGTAAAAAGGGGATCATAGAATTTGACGAAGGTCAAAATATTTTTAAGTGAAGCGTTATCTAAGTTGACTGGTGTCTTGTTGTTGTTGTTTTTTTTCTGTGGAAAGCAGTGGTTTTGTGCAGTCTCAACATTATAGCTAACGTTTGCCTTTTCTTTGTTACAAATTAAAGGGAAACAAATAGAAAAACAAAATAAATTTGGCTGAAGAATTTATCTGTCCTTGGATTAGATCAATCCAAGTTTGAATAGCATCCTTTTAGGTCAGGAGGCGCTATTTGTGAGTGGAAATCGAGAGTTACAGACTCTTTGATTAGGATGCATGGTAGGTGGAAGACATATAAGTCTAAGGATATGTATATAAAGCAAACTGTAGAATAAATGAAAGGTTTCTTTAAACTTGGCTATTAAGATAAACAAAAACAGTACTTCAAAGTAGAATTTCATATAAAATATAAAATACGATTAAACTACATTTAAATTGTAATTAATAGTGCTATATATCAGTTTGTTTCTTCCCGGACTTGTTCACTTGGATAAATATACTGCCGCCTGACGTGCATACACCTAGGTATGTGTTGTTGTTTCAACGTTTATTAGGGTAAAAATATACTTAATTGTGGTTTGAATGAAGGTACTGAAAGAAAACATAAATATATTTAAATGAGCCTGAGTCGATGATATATGAAGCCCAACCCCAACATAGGTTATCTACAGAAATGAGATTTACGAAATAAAACGCCACTAATCACAGCTTTGCACTCAACATATTTCGAACTTTTATACAGTAACGAAATAATCAAAAAATGAAATGCTAATTTCAAGGTTGGAGTTGATCCGTTTTATGAACGTTCTAATAAGATAACTGAGTTTAAAATGCAATAATAGATACATATGTTTAATGCATATGTTAATATGTTTCCAACTTGAAATTAACCTGAATTACGTCTTGTAGTAGCGTTATTTGTTTCTTTTTTATCTTTGCCTAGCCTCGGTTCTTGTGTTTTTAATGCGGACTAGGGTTATATTTAAGCTTTGGTATCCTTCACCCATTCCCACGGTTTGAATAAGAGTCATAACATTCACATACTTGCCAGCAGATAGTCTATCGGTACCTTCGCGCTTTGAATATAGAAATGTGGTGGGGTTTTTTTTGTTAGATGTGCAAATCTTATCACTGATATTGACTTAGTAAACGTTAGATAACAATTTGTCAAATGTTAATATATGGTTACATGACTGCTGCCGAAGAGATTATTTAAATAAGTCGGAAAATGTAAATTTTTTAGTTTGTATTTCAAGTCGAAAGATTCCCTTAAAAAGAACCCCTATTTTTAAGTTTAGAATGTGCGTTTGTATCAGTCAAGTTAAACTACGGTAATCAAACATGTTCATTATTACGCTACATTTGGTAAATATACCCATGAAATTGCCTTACGTATTACAACGTTCTTCAACATTTGCTTTAAGCATCTATGTCAAAAATGAAGCACACCATAACGCAATCTGTTCTTGGATTTGGTATTTCTCGTCGGTAAAATGTTATTTTTTTATTTTATTTTTGTCCACAACTGTATTTTCTCGATGTTCCAATACATACAAGTACAAAATCGTTTTGTATAGTTTTTACATTTTTTTACAAAAGGTTCCTCTGTTTGTACTGTCCGGGGAGGTTCGTTTCTATCCTGAGCTCCGCCAACAAGCGGTGCACGTATGACAAAACAAATACTCAAAAGTAACTTCCCTGGTCTGATGTAAACGAAAAAGTGTACCTGCACACTTGGTAAGCGGTACATCCTTTCTTTGGCCGACTTTGTGGTTTCGTTTTCCTTAGCAGACATAAGAACATTGAACTTAAAATAACTGATTTCTTCCAAATGAGCATCCATCACGTTGAAACCCTTATCTTCATACTCGTTAGATTAGTTATCTATAATACAAAAGAAGACGTGACTTGTTAATATCATGTTGCCACGAAAGTGTTAAATCAAGCGGCTGAAACAAACATCTTTATTATTGACTTTAATGCAGACGAAACGAAACTCTCCCAAATTTTGGAAATCTGGAAAAGAAAACCCCTCGGCAACGCAAACAAACCATGTCATAACAAAGCGACCTGTAGAAGAGATAAGCATGCAATACCATCGCAGTTAAAATAATTTAGTTGTTTAAATAATGTCAGTCAATTGCCAACACACTACAACGTTTCATTGCTGCTTCAATATAAACGCTAAATACATTATTTAACTTTATCACGCACTGTTCATTATATATAATCAATATCAAATTGTACATGTTGTTCCCTTCAATTGAGGAGTCATAGCAATGTTGGTGTAAACATTATTTATTTTAAACAAGTCCAACATTTTACACTGTATTTTACAATGTAAACTGTGTAAGTGAAGAACTGATAAGGAAAATGAAAATTGAAAAAAAATCAGGGCTTGTACGTGTCGCCTGTGTGGAGCGTCCATCATTGTCGAAACTAATATAAAATTAATTTCAAGGTAAAAGGGGTCACTACGACCTTGACCGTTGATCTAACCTCACAATCAATAGTGGTCGTCGTTTATTCATGTTTAATAGTCCTCATAAGCCTGCAGAACGTAAGAACAAGATAGTTTTTAAGTGGTGTCTCGACTATCAGTGAGGGTGTTGTAGTTCTTTTCAATCCAAACTTTTCTTTTGGTAAAATTAAATCGTATCAAATTAAAACAGGAACAATATTGACCATTGGACTCTCAATCTAATCTAACGAGTATACCATTATTGATATATACGGGCCTAATGCAGGCGATTAAAAGTTTTTTAAACGAGAACAAGACTGTATACAATTTAATTTTGATAAGCACATATTAAAAGCTGGCGATTTCAACATTTCATTTGGGGTTAAATTAGATAAGAAGAACGGCATAATCGATGAAGTGCTTTCATAAAAGATATGAATGCAATTTTAATTTAATAAATGTAACCCGAAGTTCACATAACTAAGTTTTCCCATGGCGGTACAAAGAAAAAGGTGAAATTTAAACTATTGAATTTAATGTAGCGGATCAATGATTCCGTTGTTTCCAAAGTAACGTGATTATATTAAAACGGTACAATTTTGTTTGTACTGGGTATAAGCTTGGGAAAATCAGAATAGTCATAATTCCGGGCTTCAACTTTTGATATTTGTTGTATATAATACCTTGACAAAAACAATTTACATGCCCCTCAAACTCAAAACCAAGTATACGTTGTCGATTAGATTTCTTTTATATCGGACTCCAAAAGCAAAATCATCTAATAAATATTTGTCGTATACGCACATGTAAAAGATAATATCTGATCCTTCAAATCTGACCTAAACAAAATTATATTGTCAATGGTTCAATTCTTAGATCATAAGCAATTCATAAAAATGTGAAAATAAATCCAACATAATTTTCAAATCTAAAAGAAGAAGGGCAGAAATGAAAACAATGCATAAACTTAACATTTATAATAAGTAACAACTTAGCAAAAATATATCGGGTTTTTATAAAAAAAAATATATATTTTTTACAAAACAAAAACAACTTACTGAAACAATTCATCTACGAACAACTAAAAACACCGCTATCGTTTAGATCTGGACATTTATCGCTACTCCTAAAACAAGATAATATTTCCCTCATTCCAAAACCTGGTAACGACTCAGAACTTTTATCTAACTGGCAACCGATCACCTTATTGAATGTAGACTTCAGAATTGCCACAAAGGACATATAGTAAAGACTAAATAATATACTGCCATTAATAATAAGCCCCTTCCAAACTTGTTTCATAAAAAATAAATAAACAGGATTAAACGTTAGACTGATTAATGAATGTATATCTTACTTAAACAAACATACCAGGATTTTTTTTTAAAAATCAGACTTTGATAAGGCTTTCGATAGCTTATTTCATACTTCACATTTAAAGAGAAATGTGACCAGGCTACCCTCTCTTTCTTTATTTATTCATTATTTGTATCGATACACTTTCGAATGCTATACAGAACAAAACAGACGTTGTAGACCTGAATTATGTATACAATGTTGAGATTACACTGTTTGCTGATGGCGCGACTTCTAGAAAATTTAACCGCCCTGATTATACAATAGGTAAGTTCGTAAAGATGTATGTTTTGAATAAAACTTAACACAACAAAGTCAATAGTATTAAGAGTAAGAAAATTGCATGACTGAAATCAAACTCACTTATCAGAAAAGAATTGAATGTGGACCTCGGATCAAGCAAAAAATGTCGACTTGTATAATATTTGTTAATATTGAATAATAAAACAGAACAGAAGGAGGGAGAGAGGGAAATCAACCAATAGATGCCAACTTTATGGCAAGAGAGGTATTTTTTATTTTAATTCGATCAAACACACGAACTCTGCTTTACTTGCTTAATTATTAGTTCCATAAGAGTAAGCTTTGTTTGTAGAAGAAAAGAACCGTGTAATCGTCTCATTGTGTTTATAAAAACACAAAACGTTAGTGGCCAATTTATGACAAGGGAAGTAACTTTTCTTATTAAAGAATAACGTAATGGACAAATACAACCATAACTAAAATACTCTATTCTCTGATTTCCCCAGAAAGAAATATGAATCCAACCTAAAAAGTATCGTTGAAAATGAAATATTTGTGTACATTGATGTCAAATGAATTACTACGCCGTCATTGATGGCATTTATTTGTTTGATTGCAAATATATTTGCTTTTACTGCCAGTTTTTTTTTTTTTTTTTTTTTTTTTTTTGGGGGGGGGGGTTATTAAATAAAAGTGTATAAATGCATGTTGAATCAAGGTTTAGAAAACAAACTGACCCAAATGGAGTCTCAATCACAACTGAATTGTCCACATGTCAGGATGATATAAATAGTTCTTGATGTCTAAAAGGTATGACGTCACCATTAGGTCATATGCATTTCCGTTGTGTGGAAAATTCTCAAAAAAAAAAATTCTAATGAGTGATCGACATGTGTTCACATGCTCAATACACGAATGTAATTTTGCTGTTACTTTTATACCTTCGGTTTAATTCTCTTACTGCTGCTCAAAAGTTGACAGGTCATTTGGAAGAACTGTCATAGCGGAATGTGCATTTTTAGACTTTGTTTTTCAAGTGGAGAGTCGATTAACTGTTCCCCCTTTTGGGCTTAAAAAGTAATTAAAAGATTGACTTTGAGAATATATATGCTAATCATAGTCTGCATTCACCCGAAATGCCTTTAAATGATATCTAAAGGTGATTATTTCACATTAAGATACAGAGGAAATGATAATGGTGGTGTGTAACCTAAAAGCGCGTTATAGATTTCTATCAATTCAGTTTCAAAATAGAAAAATACATCAATTACGTATTTTTGATAATGGTTTGGGTTGTAAAATTAGCAAATATCGAGAGATTAGAAAATGACGAATACTAAAACGTGCTATTGGACCAGTGTTTACATAATGATTTGAGGGTGTCTTAAATGATTGACAAGCCGAGATAAGTTGGTCAGCATTCCCACGCGCAAAGACATGTTCCGTTTACACAATTTCAAAGATTGTTTTGTTGTTATTTTTTAACCAAAATCATTTTAAGTGTCTTCCCTGTCTGTAAAAATGATATGATGATTTATCCGTTTAGTCTTAAGTTCACTGGCGATAATATTCATGAAATACCTCGTTGACATACTGCTGGCATTTAGAGGGCTATTGGCCTGCGATAATCAGAAGATTAAACTTATCTGGTGATAGTATTTGGAACGCACTGAAAAATACCCTTCCACGTATAAACGTTTACTTCCGCTTTACATGTACTGACATATTTATTCAGGTATTGTAAATATTACATATTTGGAAAATCGATAAACCATTTGAGGGACAATAATTCGTACTATTTTACTACAATAAATGTTGTTCCGGCCCCAATTTCTCGAAACTTCTTAAGCTTAACAGGCTTAAAAAGCTGAATTCAATTAGCCAAAATACATACTTAAATTGAATCTTGATAAATGAAAAATGGTTTAATGTGCTTTTCGTAATGATAATTCCTATCCAAAGTATAAAACAACTCTTAAAGAAGTTAATATTACGCAATTTATTGTAAACCAAAAATAGTGAGCTTATCTTAAGCCTGTTATAAGGGACTTTGAAGTTTCGAGAAATCGGGCCTGATGATCAATTATAATCGAAAAAACCAATCGAAAAGACCGCAATCAGCGAGGATCGTGTTGATTTTGTCATAATTGATTATTGAAAACATATTCAAATACGTGTTATTTCTTGTTTTTCTTCATATTTCGGGCAATTACTTGTCGACCATTGATCGTTTCTCACCACTTATATAGTAAGTATATGATTCGATTCCAAACATTTATTACAATTACAAAAAGCACATGAAAATCACCAATGACCAGAATGGGGATAGTACATGTATGTGTATAAATGATAAAGATAGAATTTCCATATTTTCCTAAGCCTCAACAATTATTTCACTTTGGTGTTCAAGCATTTAAAACATAATATTATTTTACATAAGATGTTTTTAATGGCTACATAGACATTTGTTATATTTCATTAATATGTATCTTTGCGGTTTTGTATGTCTGATAAGTTGTAATTTGCGATAAGATCTTATGATCGCGACGACTGTAATCTAAGAACAGCGTTTTGTTCATGGAATTAAAAAAAATGCTTAGTTCACAAAAATAGAGAACATTTTCTGATGCATGTACATTGTCAGGTTTTCAAATTCGTTTATGTTTGCGGATGTCAAGAACACTAAACAACCTCGCAATCTCTAGGGTATTTATCAAAATACAAGTATTGATATGGATTTTCAAACAACTGCTTCATTGATAGCTTATCTTGACCAACAAGGAAGAATCGGATAACCCTCTGATATGACCGATCAAATTAAGAAAAAAACGCCATTGTGCGACCGGGTTTCTGTGAGGCAAAACGTTATTCAGTGAACGCAAACATGAATATTGTTGCCATCGTTGTATTCTTAGCAGCCACCCTGTTGTCTGTTACAAACGCTATCGATAAAACCCTGCAGCCAAATGCGTATGGAGCTGACGTCGTGGAAGCGGTCGTGAATGTTATCCGTGATTCGTGCCTCTTTGCCGAAGATCGTCGATTTCTCCGACGACTCGCGTACGTGGAGTCGCAGGATGGCTCGGCACCAAACACCTTCAGGTCAGGATACTATGGAGGAATTTGGCAGGTAAGATTTGCGGTTTTGTTATTTGTGTTTTCGATACGGATGGAAAAATCCGACCCGAGGGCACGCGCGTAAGCTGATTACGAGGCTTGCCGAGTTACCGGCCACGGAGCGCTCTAAGGTCGGATTTTTCGATCCGGATCGGAAAGACTTGATTGCTTTTAGTCTTGCATATCTTAAATTATCAATTTGTGGAAAAAAATGACGTAGAAAACGCACTTTTGTACTTTTCATCAAAAAAGCGCGTGCGACGTTGTTTACTGACGTCATAAAGCGCAGTAATTTTAAATCACTATTGAAGTCAAATAGTTCCTCTAAAAATCGCGTTTACGATTTGAATAAAAATAAGTATTGCATACTTATATTCCTTATTGCATTTTATGGAAATGGCATAGAATAAAAGAAATAAGAAGTGGCGCGTTTTTGCGCGTGACTCATCTTAGATGGGGGGGGGGGGTGTAAGACGGGTTTTCCCAGCACTGGTCACATGGCCGGAAACACACGTCCGGCATGCAAGAATAGCTGTTATTCATTTCAAGTTTGACAGTATATTTTAGTATAAATGTGTTACACATAAAATCACACTTCTTCAGGTTGACGAGAATGAGTTCCGCGCTACCCAGAACAAACCGTTATTGCAATCACAGTACAACCTAATACTTAGTCGGTTTGGAATCACCTGGAATGCAGTCAGGTGGCAGGATCTGAGGAGACCGCTGTATTCTGGCATCGCTGCGGCACTCTTCAGCATATATCGGTACTTAAACTTGATCTTTTATTTAGTTCTTTAGTAAAAGAATGAAAAATGTAAAAGATGTGTTTTTATTTAATTGAAATCTAAGTTTGCACTCAATATGAGGCAGTTTTTATCGTTTATTGTAAGGTCACAATGACTCATATTTTTTCTCCGGAAATAGAAAACATAAGGTTGTAAAATATCTGATGAGCACGGTTATCTTTGGCCTATACATGTATATCAAACATTAGAGAGAAAAACTTCTGCCGCCGTCAGCGACTTAGCGTACTGTTTAATGTATCACGTGGATGTAACAACTACAACATGATCCCACGAAGCATCCATACATGTACAGTTTTTGTTCGTCTCCCTTTAACTAATCATTTAACTCTTTAAATTACGCTGGCAATAACGATGAATGAAACTTTTGAAGAACTGACCGACCAAAGTCACTGTTGACACTGCCCGACAAAACACCATTGTCACTGACCGTCCGAAGCCACCGTTGACACTGACCGTCCGAAGCCACCGTTGACACTGACCGACCTAAGCCACCGTTGACACTGACCGACCTAAGCCACCGTTGACACTGACCGACCGAAGACACCGTTGACACTGACCAACCGTAGCCACTCTTGACACTAACCGTCCGAAGCCACCGATGACACTGACCGACCGAAACCACTGTTGACACTGACCGACCTAAGCCACTGTTGACACTGACCGACCGAAGCCACCGTTGACACTGAACGACCGAAGCCATTGTTGACCCTGACCGACCAAAGCCACCGATGACTCTGACCGACCGAAACCACTGTTGACACTGACCGACCGGAGCCACCGATGACACTGACCGACCGAAGTCACTGTTGACACTGACCGACCGAAGCCACCGTTGACACTGACCGACCGAAGCCACTGTTGACACTGACCGACCGAAGCCACCGTTGACACTGACCGACCCAAGCCACCGTTGACACTGACCGACCGAAGCCACCGTTGACACTGACCGACCGAAGCCACCGTTGACACTGACCGATTGAAGCCACCGTTGACGCGGTACAAATTGACGTTCTTTCATTGGAAAATGGCATTGCGATCGTGTTTGATTTATGAAAGCGTTTTTTTTGCAAACAATAGTAGTTTCAGTTTAAAAAAAATCTATATGAATCACAATCATATATCAGGAATATAAGAACCTATTTCGTGCAAATGATGAAAAATAAGATTTCATTCATTTTCGTTCCTAACCATATTTAAGATATAGGCTTATCTTGCTAGAGCATGCTGAGTTTTTAACTTGCAAACATGACAAGCATTTCCGGTGAACATAGACATGCTGCAAAATTCGGTCTGGCATCTTTGTTGCCCCAGAATTCACGCCACTTCTTATCTTTTTACTGTATGATTTATGACATTCACACAATAAAACCCAATTAAATTTATAATTTTACAATACTTTTAATAAAAAAATGAAATAAATAATCAAAGTCAAAATCGCGAATCTAAGAGGTATATAAAATTGTCGCGAATACACAACATAGCACCCGCTTTTTAATAAAATGAACAAACCATTTCATTTTTTACCCAAATTGCTACTGGAATGTATGCAAGGAGAGGAGTGATCATGTGTTTCCAGTCTAGATCGAACAATCTTACCCTCGGGCACGCTGCGTTGCCGTTAACCTGACAATCCTCGTTAACTGTAATCTATGTTGTCCGGTTAGCGCAGTGGATAGCTCACTCGCTTCTCATCTTGGCGACTTGGTGATTTCTGTTGTTTGGTCAACAAGCCGGACAAGTGGTTTTCCTCTGGGTACTCTGGTTGTTTCCCACAACACAAGACCACACTCTCGCGTAACAGCGTACCAACGAGAGTTATTTGTATAAAGTTGTAATAACTTTTATCACAATCGTTTTAAAAAAGAACTCGTTTAAACGAACGGCTTGTTCTTGCATGGCCTGGGGTCAGATTTGTTCTTTATCCTGACCGAAAACAAACGCGTAAGCCCTTAAATACGTGCTTGAAGTAAAACAAGGTTCAATGATTTTTCGTAATTAAGGTGAAAGTATGGGGCAAATATATATCTTATATCTCAACATACTGACAAAAAAAAACACTATTTTTTTCTGATGAATTGATTTACCTACATCAGTTTGTTAATGTTTCGCTGGTTTTATGATTGCATAGTGCTGGGCCATCTGGGATGAGCTGGAAACTGGAGGAGCAAGGGTTGTTCTGGGGTCACAACTTCCACGGCGGCAGACCGGCCAACAACTTCACCCAACTTGCTCAGATACTTGACCTTGGTAAGAGTAACAGAATCATCCATATCGATCGCATAAACATAATTGAAATGCACGTACAAATTAGAATATCATATATCAGCAGATAATTTCTGGATGGCGATTCACCCGGGGGAGACCAGCCAACTTTGCCCCATTTCTTAACAAGAGTGAGCGTGCAAGCATATCTCGGCATAGTTGTTTAGAATTCTTTTTAAATTTAATAGCGTTCATATTAGTGTATGTATTTACTTTGATCATAGAAAATGGATCGAAAAAAGATGACAGTTCACAAAAGTGATTATACCTATACTGGCTAGTTTCACCTTAAAACATAGCACTTGTTGTGTTTTACGGCAACTTCTGAAGTATAAACGGTAATCACAGAAATTATACTTAACTATATATATTGTTTCTGTTTTGTAAAGAGGTTTTATCGTCTTGACAATTATAGCCGTCATTTGGGAAATGACGAGCCATTACTGGATAAAGGTTGTCTTTATTTCTGGGCATTTCTATTTGCCGTTGTGACAGTAACGGTTCTGACACATTCATATGTAAAATATCCCAATATCAGAACGATGAATTTAGGGATGGGTGGTGTAGCTAAAGTATTTTCCTACTTTTTTCTATACGATTATGCGAGTATCAGCTCCAATACAAATTTAAACATGTACTCGTTAAAAATGATGTCTCGCTTCCAACTGATTTTCTTGTTGCCCTCTCAGGGTGCAAGACGAACCAGCAGGCTGACCTTGTGTTTTTCCTTGATACGTCTTCCAGTTTAACAGCGAACGATTTCACGCGCTCCATCACGCTACACAAACATAACAACATTCCAATGTTTCAGGGTGCAAGGCTAGCCAGCAAATTGACCTCGTGTTATGGGTGGATACTCCTTATAGGCTGATAGTAAACGTCTTCACGAGCTGTTCCAATAGGTTACACTAATCTAACAATATTTAAATGTTTCAGGGTGCAAGGCTAGCCAGCAAATTGACCTGGTGTTATTATAGGATACTCCTTATAGGCTGATAGTAAACGTCTTCACGAGCTGTTCCAATAGGCTACACTAATCTAACAATATTCCAATGTTTCAGGGTGCAAGGCGAGCCAACAAATTGACCTGGTGTTTTTGGTGAAAACTTCTTCTAGGCTGGTGTTTCTAGGCTGATAGCGAACGTCTTCACGAGCTCCAATATGTTACACACATCTAACAATATTCCAATGTTTCAGGGTGCAAGACGAACCAACAAGTTGATCTGGTGTTTGTTGTCGATACGTCTTCCAGTCTAACAGCGAACGACTTCACGCGCTCCATCAGGTTTTTATCTGAGGTACGAAATGCCCTCGAACGCACACATACACACATTCAAGAGCAATTTAATAATCATCAAATGGTTTCTCACCTTACCCTTACTATTAGTTATTTGGTCTGTTACTGACCCACTACGGAAAAATGGGGGGTCTGTGAAATTTATAGGGCACGAGGCGTCAGGCGTATGCATTTTTCCATAGTGGGTCATTCACAGACCAAATAGCTGATTTATATCATTGACCACCTCTCATGAACAAAAATGTTAAAAAATATAATTAATTTTAAAATATTTTTTTTAATGATATTGTCTAATTTCATAAAAAGCTTAACTCACAATTTTTAACAATTTTAATGTTTTAAACTAAACAAAATAGCAAAGAAAACTTCACAATATATAAATATATAATAAACAACAAAAATAAATAAATAAAGTAATGAAACTAGATTATATCACAGGTTTAACTTATTTAATGTAACAGTCAATCATCACAGCTTAAACCATTGAAAACTTAACAATCAATCATCACAGCTTTAACCATTGAAAACTTTACAGTCTCATCGGATCACATATATTTATCGCAGTCAATAAATATGATGAAGGTCTATCCAAAACCGACCCAATGTTTAGTCCAACTCGACTTTCGGTAATTCTTCAAAATCTAGATTTTCCCCTTCTCTGACAAATAATCCTTCAGAATTTTAGCCGCAAATGTATTTGACTTTAAAGTCTTCCCTGCGTTTAAATTCAAACGTCTCTCTTCTTGTTCTAATGCTGATGTTTCTCCAAATCTTAACCCGGAAGCCAATTTATTGGTTTTTGCCTGACGACAATATATGAAAGGTTAAGGTCGGAAGGGGAATGCACTCATCTCGCGTTATACTTGACTATTTCGTCTTTTAGAAACCGGTCGTGTCAATGCAGACAGGGCAACTAATAAATTTTACAGTCATAATATTTGTAGTAATTTTCGTGATACCAAAAGTGATTTTTAAAGAAAGAAACGATGAATGGCGGCCATTTTTGTCGACTATTGACTTTACTGACCCACTTTAGAAAAATAGTGGGTCACCATGTGACTTCTCTAACCCAATGAAAAGGTCAGAAACTAGTGGGAGGTGAAATAATATATATTAGTTTCCAGAAACATTACAGTTATAAAGAATTTTAACTTTCGATGTCATGTGACCCAATACATAAAGTTGGTATCATTTGGAAGGGAATGGCTTAGTGATTTTTAGAACTAAATAATTGAAAAAAAAAACACTACAGATTATGGCAGTTTGTATTTTTGTTCTTTTTTCAACTAAAAACTAGAGTGAAATGAACGATTTGTTAATCTGTTAACTTCAAAACAAGTTCGAGTACAACTTTAATTTTTAAAGAAAGGCCCTCGGCCCAAAATACAATATACACAGTTTAGTAACCTTAAATATTTGTGTAACTTTCTATGTTTTCTTTTTTGTTATCTTGTACACTTTGCATATGATTTATCAAATTCTGGAAATCCTGTTTTTTATTATACCATGGATAAATATATAATATGTTTTTTCCTTTTTTCATAACATTTTAAAAATACACGGAATTCGTCTTCAACGCCTCTGATATCAAAATTAACTCAACAGTTTCCACATATTCAATCCCCTCTCGGAATCCCTTAATGCCGATATTTCTGAGTTGTTGGAATATCTTTAAAAAAAATGTACAGTTTTGTACACCAATAGAAACGTATGATCCCACGAGAGTTTGGCGTCGATATGATGTCAACATGATTCTTGTAATATTTGACGTTAAACAAATACACTGGGTATGACGTCACTTTAAAGTGAAGTGAATGTTGCAGGTTGTGGACGGGTTTGAAATCTCCCCGTACAATACGCAGGTCGGATTGGTGACGTACTCATCAACTGCAAGAGTAGAATTCCATCTTAACCAACATACGTAAGTGCTTTAGTTAAAAGTATAGTTAAAATAAAAGCTATACGTTCAAGCCAATCGGTTATCGGCCGTTGGGCGGATGATCGCCGATAATCGATTATATCGGCAAACATTCGTAACTCGGCGATCGGCGACCTCATCGTTCCATGATCGAAAAAAAACAAACAACAAAAACAGTTTGCTTGAATCTAGTAAATTTCCAACTTAATATAGCGCAATAACTTAGAGGTAAGGGAAGTAACCGCTACTTTGAGTTTTAACCGTACTTTCCTTTAGTTTTTCTTTGCGTTCAAATCACTTTATGATGGCGTTCCGATCTCAAAAATGTCTTCCAGGTGCTGGAAAAGTGCAAATTATTTCAGCGAAATGCTTAGCTGGACGGAATTCTAGCTCGACATTGCAGCTCGACATTGATTATTACCTATATAATATCAAATGTCGAGCTAGAATTCCGTCCAGCTCGACATTGAATATTTCCTATATAATATCGAATGTCGAGCTAGAATTCCGGCCAGCTCGACATTGCAGCTCCACATTGAAGATTTCCTATATAATATCGAATGTCGAGCTAGAATTCCGTCCAGCTCGACATTCCATCCCGACATTGAATATTACCTATATAATATCGAATGTCGAGCTAGAATTCCGTCCAGCTCGACATTGCAGCTCGACATTGAAAATTTGCTATAGTATAGCGAATGTCGAGCTAGAATTCCGTCCAGCTCGACATTGCAGCTCGACATTGAATATTTCCTATATAATATCGAATGTCGAGCTAGAGTTCATTCCAGCTCGATATTGCAGCTCGACATTGAATATTTCCTATATAATATCGAATGTCGAGCTAGAATTCCGTCCAGCTCGACATTCCAGCTCGACATTAAAGATTTGCTATATAATATCTTATGTCGAGCAAGAGTTTCGTCCAGGTCGACATTTCAGCTCGACACTGAAGATTTGCTATATAATATCGAATGTCGAGCAAGAATTCCGTCCAGCTCGACATTGCAGCTCGACATTGAATATTTGTGATATATAAAATCGAATGTCGAGCTAGAGTTCCGTCCAGCTCGACATTGCAGCTCCACACTGAAGATTTGCTGTATAATATCCAATATCAGGCTAGAATTTTGTCCAGCTCGACATTGCAGCTCGACGTTGAAAATTTGTTATATAATATCGAATTCTTGACGGAATTCTAGCTCGACATTCGACATTATATAGGAAATATTCAATGTCGAGCTGGAATGTCGAGCTGGACGGAATTCCAGCTCGACATTGAATATTTGCTATATAATATCGAATGTCGAGCTAGAATTCCGTCCAGCTCGACATTGCAGCTCGACATTGAAGATTTGCTATGTAATATAGAATGTCGATTGTCGATTGCCGATGGCTGAGCCAACTTCACACACATATTATTTCATATATAACAGTCAACTTAAGTAAACCTCACCATGAAATGTTCCCTTACTTCATAAATCTTGGAATATTTATTTTTTTAATTATTTTTAGAATTATTCAATGTGCCAGAAATAATACCTGTTTTCCGACTGAAGCATTAGAAATGAAATATACATGAAAACTTAAGTCCTTATGGATATATATCAGAAAATGATGCTTTTGTGATACTGCCCAATTACAGCCAATTAATCGGATAATCGAGACTCAGTCATGATGTGATATTCAGGCCTTTACATCGAAACTGCTTAAGTGTACCAAGTTTAAGTAACTTTTTCGATTATCCAAAATACATTTAATTTGATTTTGATAAATATAAAATGTTTATTGTGATAATTCAAAGGTTAATATATTGTCGACCAGGGCTTTTTATTGATAGTTGACACGGTGTTAAGAATAATTGCCTGAGGGCTTTAGCCATGCAGGGTTTTATGAAAATACATTTTGAAACAAAATAGGAATAGTAAGCAGGAAGTCTGAAAAGAGAATACGAATGAGACACAACACATTGGATTTGGTTGACATTAGCTAATGCAAATAGCGAGTAATTGGAAATTGATATAGCAAGCCCTTTTACGTATTCTCACAATTGAATTAGACGTTAATATTTCGATCGTTCGCTTATTTCTTGTTTGTTTTGAACGTGCATGACACCATTAAGCCTATTCGGCAGAGGTCAACAGTTTTGAAACGGTTGTGGGTACTCATTTACTGTTTTTCAGTAACAACGTGAGCCTCCACAATGCAATCAACGGTGTCCATAACGTTCCTGGAGCTACACAAACCGACAAGGCAATAGACAAGGCAATAACGGAGGTCTTCTCTTCAGGAAACGGTGCGCGACCAGGTGCTGTTAAGGTATGAGGTTGTTTTGTCCAAATTAAAAAAAAAACTGCGAAAAAATATTGATCACTTATCCCTTTTCGTTCCATTTTATTAAAACCATTACTTCCGTTTTAGGTGATGGTGGTTATAACTGATGGCAACAGCGATGACGACCTAAATACGCTAGACGCTGCTAACAAGGCCCATGCGGCCGGCGTGGTGACGTTCTCAGTGGGTGTTGGTACATCCATTGGAAAAACAGAGCTCGACAACATAGCAACCGATCCCGACTGTACCCATGCGTACACGGTTAGTATATTTTTTCCCCTTTTCTTGCCTACAGGTATATACGTTGAGAGGGAGCTGCTGTATTTGACACTTTATTACAACAACGATACGTTACAAGAATGCCTTTTATCTTTCCCTGTGGCGAGAAGTTTTATGCCTCGCGGAAAGCGAATTTTTGGTAGCAAAATCCCAAAAGTGCTCTGTATATGCCAAGGTTTAGTTAAACCGAAATTCAAACATGCATATGTAAATATGCTGGTACGTATTGTTGTACATTTTATTCTTGAAAGAAAGGCGTTTTTTGTAACGATAACTTATTTGTCTTTACGTTTGATATTGTAGGTAAAAGGTTACGATGAGATCAAGTTCTTAAGAGAAGAAATACAAAAGGCTACATGTATTGGTATGTACATAGTTCGTGCATTATTGTCTCTTCGTTGGCAAATATAATACGAAACAACGCCAGTGTATCACCTTAATGTATATCATTTATGAAACTATGTTTGTCCATATTAGTAATAACTGTTTCAAATCAAATATTTCCTCCATTTGCAAAGATAATACATTTTTGCAATAACGATGAGTATAAAAGTCATTTGTTACACATGTAAATATGATAAGTATAATTTTCCTGTCAGCGCCGACCTGATGACTAGACTATATTTATTTCCGCTGTTGAATACAAATAATTTGATTCGTGCAAATGGTTTACATCAACGAATATTCATTAAACGATTTGCAGGATAAACCCGCTCTTAATGAACTTATCTTGGTTTAATGCTACTCGCTTGTACTCATGCTAGATTTAATAATGCTTCTATAATTAATTATACTGTTATAAATATATTTCTCAAAGGCTGTAACCCCAACATTAACTATCGATATTTGAATTGATGTAATCTGTGTCTGCTGTGAACCGCCGTTGTCTGCTTTTCCTTAAGGATGTGTTATGCTTCCGTCCTTGAACCTTTCAACGAAATATAGGGTCAGTTATTCAGAACTATGTTAAAGTTTACAACGTTGTAAACGTCGTCTTTGTTAACTGTCAGATCTGTATTGCTCTAGAATTTGTATATGCATATTGTATGCATGTATTTAAGCATATATGCATATAATATTTCACATTTTAAAGTTAACAATGAAGCTGTTAGCAACGTTGTTAACTGTAAAGCAATTCTTAAACAGTCGGCCCACTATAAATGTAAACCTCATACAAGAGCCGAGCAGTCTCAAATTTAGCGAATATTCTATTTTAAGGCAAAAGGATTCATGTTAGCACACATTCAGTGAGACACATATAATCATACTATACTACAAACACGTCACTGAAATATGAAATGTTTTGGTTCTCTTCCTTGCAATGTTAGTGAAAAGAGCAAGAACTAGTGTTTTACGAGCGCTTAGGGCCATTTCACCAAGGATTGTTTTGGTCCCGAGAGTACCGGATCCCTTTTTTAGTCGATCGGCCCTTTTTTGCAAAATTAGTCGGGAGCCTGCGTGCACTAAACTGCACTAACCTATACCTTCGGGGTAAGATCTGGCGCGATCGGCTACTGTTTTTAAACAAGTTGAAAAACAGTAGCCGATCAAAACCCGTTGCCCGTGGTCGCCTTGGTCGTCCGAGGGTCCCCTGAAGGTCCACTATTCTCGCTCGCCCTCTGGAGCTTTCGTTTAGCCTCTGCCGCTCTCTTCCGAGGGTCGTGCCTAGTCTCGTCGGAGTGTAAGCACCCGACCATCACCAGATCCTCGGACGACCAGCCCGCATGGTCCCGTAAATCGGCTTAAAAAATGGGGACGATTGGAAGCGATTCAGGACGACAATCTGGACGATCAAAAAATAAATCATGGGGGATAATCTGGTACAGATCGGGCCGATTGAAAAAACAAACAATCCTTGGTGAAATGGGGGTATAACCTGGTTACCATTGTATTATTGATTCCTTGTTGTCGTATTATTCAGCTCCCCTGTACATCAACCAGACATACAGCTGTCGCCTTGACCAGTGCCCTCCCTTGGCGGTGCTCACCGGACCAAACGGTACTACCATAGAGGTGAGGCAATCGCTTGTTTAAAAGGGACGTGTAAAATCCAATTGCGATTACAATATTCTGTGATACTAACACAAGTATTACTTGATAGTATACATACCCAAGATGGCTTGAAAGCATAAATGGACATGTTTGTCATGTCTGTTATATTGCTTTTGGTACGTATGCATTTTTCCGATTGATGACTGTTTGTCCTTTAAGTTTCAATTTCTTAAGAGGGTATGTACGTTGTAATAATAATATTAGTAAACACATACTGTTCACAAGCGGATCCAAGGGAAACAGCAGCACCCCCCCCCCCCCTCCCCTTAAATCGTCCAAGATAACTTTTTAGTTCAATATAGGAGAGAAAAAGTAATTAATTACGCCTAAAATGCACCATTTCGGACTAGAAATTCCTTAAATTTGTAGCTGAACCCCCTGCCAACATTTTAAACCAATTAAATATCGGCTCTAAGGGAGGGGCGCAAGTCAAAAGTTTTCCCTCCCCCCGCCCTATTTTACGCCCCCTTTAACGTCGAATCCTGGGGCCGCCCCTGCTGTTAACATAATATTCTTCTGTCGATTGCAGACGAACATTACATGTGGAGGAATGAATGTGTATTCCGCCTTCAGCAATCCCTACCCCAGCGGCGCTCAGTATGAAACCATCGACTATACGTACATGGGGAATATGTCGCAACACTTCTTCAGTACTGGAGGTAACACTCAATAAATGTCTGTAACATGTAGGTTAAGAAATACAAGTATGAAGTATACATATTTGAATCCCTTTTAAAAGTAGAAAACACACGAGAGTTTATTGAGCCAATTGGAATGATGTTTAACAGAACTGATTTAAATCACTTCGTGAATGTTATTGACTATGTTTATATGTTTAGAGACGAGAGGAGTAGTTATAAATGTGCATTTGAATGTTACTCCTTTATTTATTTAATACATTGCTTTTGTTTCTGTTCGAAGGGAAAACACTGTACATCAACATGAAGGACAGCTCTAGTGGCAACATATATAGAACATGTATAGCCACAATTACACCAAAATACGGCGACCGGACTGACCACAGTATGCTATATGTATATTCCAAGTTTCTCTTTGCTCGATTCATCATGTTAAACAACGCTGTTTTAAAACCCAAGATACAATCGCTCATTATCCTATCGGGTTTTGTGTAATTCAGTTTTATCAGAATACTTACGACCAAAACTTATTAATGAAGTTACTGTTGTAATGTATGCATAGTGTGTTTTGGCAATGTAACAGTCGAACTCCGTTGGTTCGAATTCGCTTGGCTCGTATTTCTCGTTGGCTCGAGCTGGATGTTAAGAACCGATTTCTTTATACTGATGGTTGAATTCCCGCTTCATTCGAATTTTTCAAGACTTGGAGTAATGTCGCCGGTCCCTCGGTGTTCGAGCCAACGGGGTCCTACTGTACTTTGGTAAACGCATTTTTATTGAGAAAAAGTACAGCACATGTCAATATAATTACATATTCAATATCTTGGATTAGAACGCTAGATTTGAATCATGAAGTGCCTTTCATTGGCAATACTTTGACCACAAACATTTTAAAACCACAATCAATATTAATTTGAAAATCAAATTCGTTGGACATTGAGCGCCTGCACTAATCATCGTTTGTTCATCCTAATCACATTTTTATTTCATTTTTTTTTCAGGCGTGACTGTTAGATGCTATAAAGATGGCGTCGAAATTCTTTGCAAGGACGAATATTTTAACTGCACTGGTACTGTTCACTTTATTTCATCCATCCTTATACAAAAAGAAGTATTTAGAGTTCGAACTGATTATGGCATTACAAGTTTATTAAAGAAAGATATTTATAAATAAGTAAGTTAGGTAAATTGTTTCAAACGGTATCCATACGCTGAGTATACGACACACCATTCCTTCCATTCATATCTAGATTATTTTTTTCAGAAAAGTGGAACTTTAACAGCCCCTGTACCAACGCCAATATTCTGGCCGGTATCACAAAGTTTCCCCACCCCTATAACAACAACAAGTTCTTGATGTGCGATCTCTCCGGCAAGATGTACATCGTCATCTGTCCGCCCAGAGAGGTAAAGGCTGGACCTTTATACCCCATATCGCTGATATGAACATATGTACAACACTGTCAAAGGGTCATATGGGGGTCATATAAGGAGCATGAGGGGAATATAAGGAGTCTAAGGGTCAGATAGGGAACGTGAAGGTCATATCGGGAGCTTGAGGTAATATAAAGAGCATAAAGGTCATATAAGGAGCATAAGGGTCATATAAGGAGCATAAGCTTCATTTAAGGAGCACGAGGGTCATATAAGGAGCATACGGTTCATATAAGGAGCAATAGGGTCATATAAGGAGCATGAGGGTCAGGTAAGGCGTATGAGGGTCATATAATGAACGTGAAAGTCATATAAAGAGCATGATGGTCATGTAGGGAGTATGAGGGTCATATAAGGAGCATGAGGGTCATATAAAGAATATTATTGTCATATGAGGAGTTTGAGGGTCATAGAAGGAGCATGAGGGTCATATAAGGAGCATGAGGGTCATATAACGAACATAAGGGTCATATAAGGATAATAAGGGTCAGATAAGAAGCATGAGGGTCATATAAGGAGTAGAAGGGTCACACAAGGAGCATGAGGGTCATATAATATGCAAAAGGGTCGGATTAAGAGCAGTAGGGTCATATAAGGAGTAAAAGGGTCATAATCAGAGAAAGATGGTCAGATAAGGAGCATGAGGGTCATATAATGAGCAAAATGGTCCGATTATAAGCATGGGGTCATATAAGGAGTAGGAGGGTCATATAAAGAGCATGACGGTCATATAACGAGCATGATGGCCATAGAACGAGCATGATGGTCATATTAGGAGCATAATGGTCAGATTAGGAGCATGTGGGTCATATAATGAGTAGGCTGGTCATAAACGGAGAAATAGGTCAGATAAGAAGCATGAGTGGCATTTAAAATGTATTTGGAAATGTTAAGAGCGTGGGGGTCATATATGGAATATGAGGGTCATATAAGTATTATGAGGGCACATTAGGAGTATGAGTGTACATTAGAAGTATGATGGTCGTATAAGTAGCATGAAGGTAATATAAGGAGTATTAGGGTCATATAAGGAGCATGGGGTCATATAAGGAGCATGAGGGTAATATAAGGAGGATGAGGGTCATACAAGGAGCTTGAAGCTCATGTAAAGAGTATGAGGGTACATACAAGGATCATTATGGTCATATAAAGAACATGAAGGTCATATAATGAGCATGAGGGTCATATAAGGGGCATAAAGGTCATATAAGGAGCATGAGGGTCATATAAGGAGCATATGGGTCATATAAGGAGCATGAGGGTCATATAAGGAGCATAAGGGTCCAATTAGGAGCATGTGGGTCATATTAGGAGTATGAGGATTATATAAAGCGCATGAGGGTCATATAAGGAGTATACATACAAATAGATCGAAGGTTATATGAGGAGTATGAATATTTTGTAAGTGTTAACTTTATCGACAGATTTTAACTTAATAATCCAGACGCAAATTACCGCTTAAGTTCCACTGAGTAAGTATTTGGTTTGCCAAGTTAGTTATTTGGTGATTTACGCATGCGCAAATCATAGTTAAAAAACATTCGTTTAATAAAACGGCGCCAACGCATGATTTAATATGACCTCTCAACCTATAACTGTTAATCAATTGACCATATTTTACGAGACAGATTTACGCTTTAAACGTGTTTTATATCAATATATAAACATGTATTACAAACATATGTTTTGAGTGATAAACTTGTACCTTACAACATAATTCATTGATGGAAGATATTAATTATTGATAACAAGATTGTAACCGTTTATTAGAATGCTGAAAACGCACAAATATTAAATGACATGGGTCCTCAAAGGTTTATAGTGATCAACTATCATCTTATAATGTATAATGTAGAAATACCGTGTGTTCTGCACCTTTCTTTCAAATTTAACACGGTCTCCACCAAGAGAACCATTATTTTCGATATTTATTTATCCTTGTTGGTAAATTTAAAGATGCACTCTTACTCCCAAATAAGATTTAACACTATTAGTAATATTATTTTAAATTCCAAAAAAAAGATGAAAACAATGTTTCTTATGAAGGATACCAAGTTTAATTTGAAAAAAAGGAGCACAAAACACGATATTTTCTTCTTATGAGACTATAGTAGATCGGAGTAAATATTTTAGCATTCGCCAATCATTTAATATTTATGCGCTTTCTGCTATTAAATACACGGTTACAATCGTGTTATCAGTAATTAATACTTTCCATAAATGCATTACTAGTATTTAGTAAGTAGTTAAAGGTTTATCAGTCAAAATGTATGTTTGCTATACATGTGTGTGTGTCAATTTAAGCAATTGTAATAAATGTTGTAAATATCATTTAGAAGTAAGAGTTCATCCTTAACGTTATGAATTCATTGATCATAGTTCACGGGATAACGTACCAGATGTATTGATCGTTTTACCTGCTTTCCAGCTGTACTTCAAGGACTGTAGCCAGTGTCTTGGTGAGAACTCGGTATCCAGTTCCGGGTGTGGCACCTCCTTGGCCCCGACCGTCGCCAACCCTTGCTCCAGGGCGCAGATCCTGGCGGGTAATTACATCTTATACAGAATTGCTGTTATCAAATTGTTAAAAGTTCGATGCAGCCTACGAGAAAATCCATTTAAAGAAAGTCCGTTCAAACGATTTTAGCAATGGGAACTTGTTACAAGAATAAATACCTTTAGAATCGGTGGATACACCTTATCTATCGATAAACCCTCAACTTACAAGAACTTACAAGAACGATTGGAGCGCCTATCGGTGTGGTAGCGCGCTCGATTTAGCGCATGCGATGAATCTCTTTTTAAGTTTGAACCAATGAAATGCTTTAACGAAATGGCGGGCGCGGGAATCTTTTGATTGCGTAATACTGTAAGGCGCCCTCAAGCGGATCTGTTGAATGATTAGATGTGTATTGCTAAGGTAAACTTCAAGGTGCTGAAACGGGTTGATTATTCTCGATAACAACAGCTATTTTATAGTTAATAGCTGGTATTAATATCCGTGGACAGATCAACAGCCATGTTTTACTTGGTGACCCCTAGGTATTTGGGTACCATTTGCAATGTCGGATCCAGGAAGTGATATTAGTGGAGGCATAATTAAGTGGCGCAACCTTTTGACATGCGCCATTCCCTAAGAACCGAAATTTATATGGTTTCAAATGTTGACATAGGGTCTGGGGAAAGCCCCTCCCACCCCCACCCCCCACCTATGAATCAGCTAGTGATTTGTGTAAAGTAACAATATGTTACTGTTGGAACGATACATATAGTGCAAACTTGTGTCATTTCACTGCCAATTTCAGTTGAATAAAAGAAAAAGCGTTCAATCTGACATACTTGTATCTGTTATGTATCTTGTTTCATTTAATTAACATAGAAGTAAGCAGTAAGCAACAACCTTCACAATGGCAACAAACGTACAAAGAGTCACAAGGCATCAACATTAAGTATATACTAATTTAGTTTAGCTTGAATATGACGCAAGTTGATCTTTTAGAACTCTCGAGTTCGTTTCCTTGGCAGATCCCAGTACTGTTTCCTTTTTGAGAGGCTTAAAGGAAATACCTCTGGTGAGATCGAATCGACTTTTCCACTCGCCTCTGTAGGGATCGCCATTAAACAGTTTTGCCAATGATGAAATGGCAAGCCTATTTGTTCATCGGATTTCTTAAAGCTGCACGCTCACAGATTGACAGTTCTGACAGTTCTGACTATGTTGAGTTTATGTCTCGGAATCAGCTGTTTTTGTTACCAATTCCTTCATATCAGTCATATAAGGTGATTCTCAATATAACATATCTCATTTGTTTGGAAAACTGCCGAAAAACTGTTTTATCTTAAAGCGTAAGTGACAGTTTTAGCCATAATTTTCAAACGTATATATTATGAAAATCTGCGATCTGATCTTTTGTCAGCCGTGTTGTGTCACTGGTATAAATACATTAATGCAATTGTTTTCTTATTCCAAGGCAATTTTGTTTTAAATGTCGAAACGGTCATTCTGTGAGAGTGCAGCTTTACAGTTTAAATTATTTTGCTAATTTGATTATCTACGTAGGTAACCTGTTCTTCCCGTACCCTGGTGACGTGACCAAGTTCATCCACTGTGACATCTGGGGCCATCCCTGGGAACGCAACTGTCCCGCAGGGGACGAGTGGGACCAGGGTCTTCTCACCTGCTTCGTTGCCAGCACTTATAGTCCCTGTAGACACCACGTGCCCGGCACGCCGTACCTATATCCCCACCAGGTGAGATTCCCTCTACGGTGTGCACCTTGCGTGGATTTCAACACTTAGTTGGCGTAGACGCAGTGTTATGAAACTAAGAGTACTATTCAAAGTTAAAATGCATTATATTTGGGGGTGATTTCTAAATATATAGATTATTTTAATTGTGTTTATTAGTTTGTTTCAGTGTAAGATCGAAAAAATATTTCACCGAGTAAGCATCACAGGCTATATTTCACGTGATGCGTAGCCACGATCAAAATATTTAACTTTGGCTCTCAATCGGTCATTTCACTTTCGCTTTCAGTTCAAGTAACAAACAAATAAAAAAAATCATTTCTATACCTGTTTTATAACTAGTAATGCAAATGGCTTAATTTAAAGTTAATTTTGTTTCTACATCGGACTCCTTAAGTCTCACTTTTAATGTAGTCTGATTTGACATCCATTTCTATAGAGTGCA
Organism: Mya arenaria; assembly: GCF_026914265.1. NCBI lineage: Eukaryota > Metazoa > Mollusca > Bivalvia > Myida > Myidae > Mya > Mya arenaria. Next base: position 42,105,328 of record NC_069138.1, on the reverse strand, counting down.
TTTCATATTGCATTAGTAAATATCATTTATATGCATCTTTTGGTTATTTGTCCGTTTAAAAGTCGGTGAATGAACGCGTACTGGAATCGAATCGTATACAACAGACAATTAAGAGATGTCTATGGAGCATAATCTGGATTTGGCTACCAAACTATGGCCAGTAAAATGCCTTTTCCAAGGAATATTTATATTGGCGATATTTGAATGGTCTCGGTTGCTTCCATTGGGTGAAAACTCATATCTAAATAATCTTGGCAGGTCACATGCTTACCTGATAATGAAGCTCATCAACTGGCGAAACTGTTCATTTAAACTTACCCAATACAGTGTTGGGAATACTCCGCAGAGATTAATAACCATAAATGTACTAATTTGAATGATTTGATCGGTTAAGGGACGATGAGACAATGTTTGACCAGCCAAGCTTGTCACACTTTGACCAACCCAAGGAATAAACCAGATTTATACAATTGACAGCTTTACAAATGTACTTTATTTGAATAATGTAGTTTAGTGTTTCTCATTGATACACCGTGTCTTTCCCTAGTGTGACCCTCACCAGTACATTCACTGCGACACCAACCACCAGTCGTTCGTCCAGTCGTGCCAGCTGGACTACGTGTTCCTGAAAACCACCCAGACCTGCGTACCCAAGGGCCAGTACGGGACGGACACCTACTATAACACATGCGGGGGAAGCACCACACCACAGTACTATGCTACGACCGCTGGGTAAAACTTGATTTGATAACATTGTAAACAATAACTCATAATGAAGGATGTACTTTTGCTGTAAATCATTGGACTGGTTAAACATGTATAGTGAAGAAACATAAAAGGAATAAAATTAAGTAAATGGGTGTGCCACTTTTACAAACGAGCTCTTGATGATATTCATTAACTGTTCAATATGACTTAATTATCCAAAATTGCTCGATGATTACCCATGTAAATTTGTATGCCATAATGATTTCGGGTTTTTCAAGTTTTAAGGAAATTACCATTCAGGTAGTGGCTTTTATTTGAAATTCGTATACTAATATCCCATTCGGAACTCCTCGGCCATTTTTTCAAAAACAACCTCGGATGTATATGGACGGTTTACATACTTAAAAAGTGGTACGTTTAAGTCCGCTGCAAATAGATCGCGTAGTAATCTTATTTAGTAGTTAAAATTTATGACTTAACTCTTGGGAATCGTAATTATGTTTGCAATAATACACTTCACTGGCAATCAATTTAAACTGAGGGCAATGAATACAACTCTTAAACACTACATTTAATTAATGCTTTTATTCAAAAAAATACGGACTACTTCAACAGATATACCGGCATACATCCGAGGTTGTTTTTGAAAAAATGGCCGAGGAGTTCCGAATGACTAATATCCAATTAAATTGACTAGTTTCAATGTATCAACAATAAAGTAATCACAAAATTAAAGCAATTAAAGTTACAGATCAAAGCTCGTACGTTTGAACCTAGTTACTGGCAGCTATTCTCTGAACTCAAATGACACTCCTGTTTGCAAAGAAAGGAAGTGGGACATGCGTGTCCTATCAGTTGAATTAAGCACCTTCACCTTGCAGTTTTGCACCGATGAGTCATATTTCCCGCCCAAATTTGAAAACAAATATATTTCAAACCGGTTGAAGTATTGTTCGAAGTCTCCGTGCCGCCGCAGTAGTTGTGTTTATTCTGTCAATCATAAGAGTGGTACACCAAAAGTTTAGGTTTTAATTCAGCACAGTCTAATTAAGTTTGGCAGTTCGAATTAAGCGGTTGTGTCACGTGATATTTATTCGCACATAACTGGCTAACTTAAACTGTTCAGCACTGAGGCAAACACGGTTTTGAGGTAACAATGCCTCTGTACAATACTTCAAAACGGTCAATCGTTCTGCAACAAAATATTATTATTGGCATGTCACATATGCAATTGAATAACTGGGGACGTTAATTGTACTATTCAATATACGCAGGCAAATCGGCCCGACCGCTGGCTATAATGGCGGCTATACGTACTCCACCCAGCTCTGGCAGTCCCCATGTACACATGCAAACATCGCAAACAACGAGCTCTACTTTCCAGTCACGCAAGACCTGCACAAATATATCCAGGTTTGGTTCATTCAGAAAACCAAATTTTTGAGCTTAAACACAACAATTATATCAGACTTTCGACCTAATAAGGTCTGTCACAAACCCAAAAGACAATCGTAGCACATATAATGTATATTGATATATTTTACAAATGCGTTTTGACTTATATTACCTTTCCCTTACAACGTTGATTTAAATACCTTCAAATCCTAACATATATAAAAACATAACAATATATTCCAGTGTGATCTGAACGGACGCCAGTACCTGCGCACGTGTTCCGGTTCCGGTCGCGATTTCTATGACCCGATAAGCCATACCTGTGTGGACGGACCGGTCTTCGTCGATAACATCATCGAGGGTTAACTCCCAGTCGCCCACGCCCTTATGAACTTCCCGCCCCAGCCCCGTCAAAATGGATCTGACCGAAATATGGACCCTGACCAGAAATACATGCATACTTCATAGCACCATAAATGACATTGGATTTTTGAATGTGTTTTAACTTTTAATCAACGAAATAAAAGTGTAGTATAGGATGTATTAGACTAAGTATATGTTTTATTTAGATGAAACATTTAGTATTCAAACCACGAACTATCTACATTGTTGATAACATTTTGTCTAAGAATAGTTTCTTAACGGTACAAAATTCATTAATGTGCGATGTTGTAAATTCTATAAAAATGTATGCTTACATCGAATAGAGATTTTACAAGAAAATTTAGTTAATGTCAAATATGGTACTTTAATGGCATAGCAGTGATTTAACCTATTGCTTCTACTGATGTTGTGTTTTGAAATGAGTTCAAGGTAGAGCCTACTTTGATAGCGTTACGTTGTTAACCTGTTTGGTTTCAACAGTATACAGTTGTTGCATGGGCACTTGTGTAACTGTCAAAACTGTTGTCCCGAGATGGCGGGGATGACTTCTGAACTGTTGTCCCAAGGTAGCTGGGATGACTTCTGAACTGTTGTCCCGAGGTGGCGGGATGACTTCTGAACTGTTGTCCCGAGGTGGCGGGGATGACTTCTGAACTGTTGTCCCGAGATGGCGGGGATGACTTCTGAACTGTTGTCCCGAGGTGGCGGGGATGACTTCTAAACTGTTGTCCCGAGGTGGCGGGATGACTTCTGAACTGTTGTCCCGAGGTGGCGGGGATGACTTCTGAACTGTTGTCCCGAGGTGGCGGGGATACTTTCTGAACTGTTGTCCCGAGGTGGCGGGGATGACTTCTGAACTGTTGTCCCGAGGTGGCGGGGATGACTTCTGAACTGTTGTCCCGAAGTGGCGGGGATGACTTCTGAACTGTTGTCCCGAGGTGGCGGGGATGACTTCTGAACTGTTGTCCCGAGGTGGCGGGATGACTTCTGAACTGTTGTCCCGAGGTGGCGGGGATGACTTCTGAACTGTTGTCCCGAGGTGGCGGGGATGACTTCTGAACTGTTGTCCCGAGGTGGCGGGGATGACTTCTGAACTGTTGTCCCGAGGTGGCGGGGATGACATCTGAACTGTTGTCCCGAGGTGGCGGGGATGACTTCTGAACTGTTGTCCCGAGGTGGCGGGATGACTTCTGAACTGTTGTCCCGAGGTGGCGGGATGACTTCTGAACTGTTGTCCCGAAGTGGCGGGGATACCTTCTGAACTGTTGTCCCGAGGTGGCGGGGATGACTTCTGAACTGTTGTCCCGAGGTGGCGGGGGTGACTTCTGAACTGTTGTCCGGAAGTGGCGGGGATGACTTCTGAACTGTTGTCCCGAGGTGGCGGTGATGACTTCTGAACTGTTGTCCCGAGATGGCGGGGATGACTTCTGAACTGTTGTCCCGAGGTGGCGGGGATGACTTCTGAACTGTTGTCCCGAGGTGGCGGGGATGACTTCTGAACTGTTGTCCCGAGGTGGCGGTGATGACTTCTGAACTGTTGTCCCGAGGTGGCGGTGATGACTTCTGAACTGTTGTCCCGAGGTGGCGGTGATGACTTCTGAACTGTTGTCCCGAGGTGGCGGGGATGACTTCTGAACTGTTGTCCCGAGGTGGCGGGGGTGACTTCTGAACTGTTGTCCCGAGGTGGCGGGGGTGACTTCTGAACTGTTGTCCCGAGGTGGCGGGGATGACTTCTGAACTGTTGTCCCGAGGTGGCGGGGGTGACTTCTGAACTGTTGTCCCGAGGTGGCGGGATGACTTCTGAACTGTTGTCCCGAGGTGGCGGGGATGACTTCTGAACTGTTGTCCCGAGATGGCGGGGATGACTTCTGAACTGTTGTCCCGAGGTGGCGGGGATGACTTCTGAACTGTTGTCCCGAGGTGGCGGGATGACTTCAGAACTGTTGTCCCGAGATGGCTGGGATGACTTCTGAACTGTTGTCCCGAAGTGGCGGGGATGACTTCTGAACTGTTGTCCCGAAGTGGCGGGGATACCTTCTGAACTGTTGTCCCGAGGTGGCGGGGGTGACTTCTGAACTGTTGTCCCGAGGTGGCGGGGGTGACTTCTGAACTGTTGTCCGGAGGTGGCGGGGATGACTTCTGAACTGTTGTCCCGAGGGGGCGGGGAAGTCTTCTGAACTGTTGTCCCGAGGGGGCGGGGATGACTTCTGAACTGTTGTCCCGAGGTGGCGGGGATGACTTCTGAACTGTTGTCCCGAGGGGGCGGGATGACTTCTGAACTGTTGTCCCGTGGTGGCGGGGATACCTTCTGAACTGTTGTCCCGAGGTGGCGGGGATGACTCCTGAACTGTTGTCCCGAGGTGGCGGGATGACTTCTGAACTGTTGTCCCGAGGTGGCGGTGATGACTGTTACACAAATGCCCATGCAACAACTGTTTTATTACCTGATTATATATCTTTATTCAAACACGAACAATACAAATACTTTTGATAAGCGAATATATTGAAGATTCACAACAAACATATTACACTACACATTAATTTGGCTTTGCGTCTGGTAATGATCTTGATCATATAGATGATTGAGCTCTTGAAATTGCTTCGATATTCTTCGTGAACCAAGTAAAAATTCAAATACCAATACCTAAAATTCACGAGTTAAAACAATCTGTAGTTTATTTTTAGAATCTTGTTTATACCAATAACGTACCCAAGACGTAGCCACACGCGCGAGTAACAGTTCATACTTTTTACTGGCTATCAGTTCAAAACATTGTAATGTTGATTACTATTCGTAAAAAAGTCGAAAATAGTGAATTACATTTATATAGGACATCGGGTAATAATACATTTTGTGCTACATGAGTGTACAACACGTGCTGTTTAGAATGGTAATGTGTTTGTGGTCACATTATACCATTTGGTGTAGCTTGTGTCGAGCGGCTTTCAGCGGTAAAGTGACAGTATGGGTCACTTCAAGGCTATCTTGCCATTGATCTGTTACTAAATAAGAGCCGCTTCAATATATATATATATATATATATATATATATCAGCGCTATCCCTCACAAAAGACTCAAAAGGCCAGGCCTCTTCTTAGCCCATACCTTTGCTGGGCCTCTACGCAGCATTACTGATATTGGTACGACAATAAGTGAAATGAACGTGTATCAAATAAACAAATATGGCGTTCGTTGGCGCTATGCTATTTGTGATCTGTGGGGGCGATACTGGGCATGAACATTCAAAAGACGCGAATAAATGTAGAAAACACTGAGCTCCTGTCCCCGAAAAGGCCCCTAGACGAGTTGCTCGGAATTGTACATAATGATATCCTTTTGACGGATGTGGAGTACAGTGGGCAAACTAAGGGAATTTCTTCTGTAAGAATACATGAATACACATCTTGCCGATGCATAGAAACTGGCATTGCGGAATTATTTTGAATAATTTCATTTGTGTTTGTTCAGAACTCCGCTGTAGTGGCAAAATCGCCCGCCCCCTGTGTTGGCCAGGGCCCCATTCACCTACAGCTCAGAGACTTACTATTCTTATTTAAAACGATTGCGCATAGTTTTTTTCGAACGTGTTTTGTGTTTTGCATACACGTACTATTTGTGGTGTTTGCAACATTGAGCATAAGTCAGTATAAGTATTAGATTAATATACCTCGTGTTGTACCGCTGCTGTTTCATCTCAAAGATGCCGAAAGGGACATACCCTGAAAAAACTTTTTTGTTCTTTGAAAAGTAAGCAAGCTCTGAAAGAGAGTGTTGCAGAGTTGTAATTGACATAAATTTATATTTAAAATCATATGTTTGCATACTACAGTCGACACCCGTTCGCTCGAACTCCCAGGGACTTGCGAAAATACCATGAGCCTCGTAAAATTCGAGCCAAGCGGAAATGTTTACCTTCAGTATCAAGAAATCGGTCCTTTACATCTAATTCGAGCCAACGAGGAATTCGAGCCAAGCGAATTCGAGCAAATGACTGTAATGTGTTGACTGTGTACTCATATCCACTGAGTCATTAAAAAACGAGAAAAACAACAATACGTCTTTGGTTTACGACTTTTTCAGTGTTTTAGAACAACTTTCGACATCACACAAACTGTATCTGTTTCAGAAAATCCGAGCTACTAAACCAGTCAAACCTGTAGATATTCTTATTAGTCGACTATAACTTAAAGGGGCTGTACTACGTAAGACAAAATATCGGAGAAAAAAGAAAATTGTCGAAAATTGACATAAACTTGGTATCGATGTGTACTATGCATTGAAACTTACTAACTGAAGTACCACATAGTTTACGATTCATTTATTTTTCGCAGTTTTTTCGTATTTTTCCATTAAAAAAGATGTGAGGTATGTCTGCCTTGTAGAATTCATTCCATATATGTGATTGGCTAGTCGATGTTATCACGTGATATTACCAAGTTCGGTATATATATGTAAATACGTAAAACTTTTATACAATTCAATGATATCAGATATACAAGACAATATCGGTCAATTCAATTGGGCATATAAAGTCAAATTTATGTTAGAATCAATGGGGTTTAACGACGTTTGGCTAAATCAAGGTGTCGGAAACATTAATTACTTTTTATATATATCTTCAAACAAAGAGCGAGAGATATATTTATGCAAAAAATGGAATGAAGAGTTGAGAGACTCTTCGAGAGCTTCCTCCTATGTATTATTCTCAAACTTTAACTTCCAATTATACCTAGACAATATCCAGAACAAACATCACAGGAACGCTCTATCTAGGCTTAGGTTATCTTCCCATAGACTCGAAATAGGAATGGGACGATGGCATAAACCACACATAACCCCAAGAAATGAAAGAAAATGTCAACTTTGTAACACTCTGGAGGACAAATTTCATTTTCTCTTAGAATGTCCTTTATATCATGAATTACGGAAATCGTACATACGTCGATATTACTGGCGTCGCCCAAATATTATGAAATTCACTGAACTTCTTTCAACGAATAACATAAATACTATACGCAAACTATCGTGCTATATATTTAAAAGTTTTAAAATACGACAAAATACATACTATAATTAACACTTTTCTCCAAATGTAACATGTAAAGATATATCGGATATGATATGGATATCTTAAAAAATCCTCGAATAAGGCAATGCTTCTATAAATCATTATTCAACCAAATTAACATTTTCACTTGTAAATTTATTGTTGAAAATAATATATATATATTCAGTTGAAATTGTATTGGATTGCATCATCTCACATTCAATTTTTAATCGTTTTGAAAATATATATGTGTCTGATATAGAAATTGATGAAAATTGTAAAAAAGTATTATCATTGTGCATGCCGGAAATGTTTTATTCTCTATATCTTATCGTTTGAAATATGTATTACTCATGGGCTTTAAGCTTATAGTGAATAAACTATCTATCTATCTATCTATCTATCTATATAACTTAAATATTCCAACTATTTAGTGTATTTCTTCGTAGCTAAGTGGATACAACACCGGACCGCAATTTTGGCGTCACATGTTCTAAACCGGTCTCCGACTCGATTTGTATTGGTATGTTTTTACAATTATGATATCAAACAGTAAATCGTTTTATAAAATAATTGTCCTGAGATTCGTTACTTTTGGTGCCAATCTGGTGTACAGTCCCTTTAAATCAAGCGAGCTGCGTTATGTAATAGGGCGATTTGTTAGAACTTTAGTGAAGTTAACAGCATGATTAACGATATCGTTTTAAACATTTTTAACTTAGAATATTTGGTGATGTGCTCACATACTTGAATGTCAGTACAGCTGAATCACTTGTCTCAAATCTGGCTATCTATAAAGCAGCTTACACATATACATTACCTCTCCCGAAAGGAACGATTTGAAAGTTGACAACGGTGACGTTAACAACGTTGATTACGTTTTGGCACCAATATCACGAAAATACTCATGTTAAGTCTCAGTCTCACTCTCAACTCAATTTACCACATAAAAGCATACATAGTATTATTCAAAATCTTGTATGTTTTTATACTTTTTGAAAACGTACTTTCTCATAGAATATGTTATTGAAAGATTTTGACAATATTTCAAAGAAAACTAATTCTAAAGCAAAACATATACTTTAGTAATTGTTAGAAGGCAATGAATTGTACTCAAGTACATTTTTGGCTGTAGAATATTTTTCCCTTGGAATCTAGACCAAAGATTTAAATCAACATATTCAATGATAAAATGCGGTTTTAAAATGTGTAAGATCATATATTCATTTCAATAAATTATGATGTTTTATTGTAAAATGAGTTGATATTGAGTTTGAGATTTGACTAAGTATTTTCGTGATATTGGGGCCTGAACTATCATTCCATTGTTGTTAATCAATTTGTAGTCTGTTCGTTGATTGTATCACTAATTTACTAGCAATATAAAAGGAGTATTTATAATTGTAGATTATTATAACCACAATGTTTGTGCCAGGAGAATGCATAGTGAAATCTAGCAGAGCGGTCAACTTCTCTTATCTGACATTAGACAGCGAAAACAACCATGTACATCACTTATATGGACTTCTCCGTGTGGAGGCCTTATCTTTGTTCTGTATAGCCTGGATTTTATACTAAGGAACATGAAAGGTATGTTTTACTTTACTTATAAAAATAATAAAGTCTAACTAATAACTAAACTTTTAAAATAGAATTATAATAATAATAAAATTAATGTAAATATCATCTTCTGCTTATTATCGTACAATTCTATATCATGAACTCTGTAAAGTATATCTGTGAAACACTGTTTGTCATAAGTTGTTACATAATACATTTTCTTGTTAGATTGTTTAACAGTAATTTCGTTCTCATGGAAAATTAAAATCTGTGCCCATAAAACGCGTTATTGTTTATCTAAATTTGTTTCTTGTATCATTGTTGTGACAAATAAGTGTGAGGGTCAGTAGCCGAAAAAAGTGTAACCACACATTTTCTTTTTCAGGTCTCGTCATTTTAGTCCTGGCGGCGACGTTATTCACGATTGCTCTTGGTAACTATTTCCATCAATCTTAATTTTGTTATTGGTTAGCACAAGCTACATATGTAACGTAACTTTTGAGGATTGCGATTCACTTTTTTAAACCATTCCAAAATTTATCTCTGATCAAATTTACCCCACTGCAGTTTTGGTACCGACTGTTGTATGCACAATAACATGAGACATGCTCTAAATGAAACAGTACCTTTGCTCGCTGGTTCTGAGAATATGAAATTGAACAAAACAATGCACAAATTATTGTTTGGGTTTCTCCCGATTTGTCAAAAAAATAAAGTCCTATTCACAGAGTGTGTATTTCACTTGATAAATGCTTCATCGATGCTTCAAATGGAAAATTTTAACAAATAAAACTTTAACATTTCTTCACCATTTTAAAAGTTGCACTCTTACAGATATACCATTTTTGTCTTGTAAACAGCAATTTTTTGCATACATATCTGCAAATCAATGATACAAGTTCGCTGACAAAATATCAAATCGTAGATTTTCATATTTCTGTTCGATAATTAATGTTTTATGGCTTAAACCGTTACTAACAGTTTAAGAGAAATGCATAAAACATCATTTTTTAAACTTTATATAAAAACATGCGAGCTGTTTTTTGTCAGCTGGTTTCCATGGATTTTCGCAAAAATTGGCTCGTTCCAAGACAAAAAAAAATTAAAAAGTTGTCAAAACGTTCAATCTGTAAGCGTGCAGCTTTATATAAGACATAACACAGTCTACGCCGCTTACAAAGCCCCGCCTTCGTTTTATAACCAGATTTGATTGAGAGTTTAATTTCATAAAACAACCTTTTCATGAAACCGCCGCTTGATTAAGTACTTTCAAAACATTATTTGGAAAACAGGTTTGTGGAAGTGTTTGAAGATTCTTATCACCTAATCAAACCCTGGTAATTAAACAAAGGCGGGCTCTTTAAGCGGTAAGGAATGCTCTCAGTTTCATATAAAGAAAAGAAAATCTTTAATTCTTCATTCAAAGGAAATTGCTTCCTGCCGACATAATTCTTATGACGTTTATTTTCACTTGGTAATAACAGTGTGTGAATACCACATGATAAATTATGTCATACATGCTACGTCGAAAGGCAACATTTTGCTTGAAATAATGACTTGAATCAAAGATAACTTTTCTTGTACTACACCATTCTAAATAAAAAGGGCAGTTTATGTCACTTAAAGAGCCCCACCTTCGTTTTATTACCCACGTTTGATAAGTTGATTAGTTTCATCAAACACTTCGACAAACCTGTTTTCATAATATTGTTTTGATAGTGCTCCGTCAGACGGCCGTATTGTGAAAAGGTTTGTCGAAGTGTTTTAAGAAACTAAACTCTCAATCAATCTCTGGTAAAAGAACGAAGGCGTGGCTCATAAAGCGGCGTAGACTGCGCTATGTTTCACTTAAAAGGGTGAAGAAATAGTGAAGTTATCTTTGTTTAAAGTCTTCATTCGAAGCAAAATATTGCCTTCCGAGTAAGCATTTATGACGAAATTTACTACGTGGTATACACACACTGTATAAACACACTTATTCGGCATGCAGCTTTAATTAGTCATGGGAATATTAACACACAGCAGTGTAGGCACTATCAACTTGCTTCTGTACTACTGTTATAAAGATCTGACAACTGTATTTTTATTATAACGAACTCACAGCATTATGAGAAACTATAGCCTAGCATCTGGTATGATTTGTTACTTTGAAGTAACTACTGAACGTAAGGAAATTGAAAAGCTGGTAGGAAGTAACTACTATACGGTGGTGTAGTGACTAGCTACTAGGAAGTAACATCTCTACGGTGGTGTAGTGACTATGTACTAGGAAATTACTACCCTACGGTGGTGTAGTGACAAGCAACTAGGAAGTAACTTCTCTATGGTGGTGTAGTGACTAGCAACTAGGAAGTAACACCTTTACGGTGGTGTAGTGACTAGCTACTAGGAAGTAACTTCTCTATGGTGGTGTAGTGACTCACCACTAGGAAGTAACTACCTTACGGTGGTGTAGTGACTAGCTACTAGGAAGTAACTTCCCTAAGGTGGTGTAGTGACTAGCTACTAGGAAGTAACTTCTCTATGGTGGTGTAGTGACTCACCATTAGGAAGTAACTACCTTACGGTGGTGTAGTGACTAGCTACTAGGAAGTAACTTCCCTAAGGTGGTGTAGTGACTAGCTACTAGGAAGTAACTTCCCTATGGTGGTGTAGTGACTAGCTACTAGGAAGTAACTACCCTAAGGTGGTGTAGTGACTAGGTACTAGGAAGAAAGTACTCTACGGTGGTGTAGTGACTCACCACTAGGAAGTAACTACTCTAAGGTGGTGTAGTGACTAGCTACTAGGTAGTAAGTACTCTACGGTGGTGTAGTGACTAGGTATTCGGAAGTAACTAAAATACGGTGGTGTAGTGACTAGCCACTAGAAAGTACCTACTCTACTGTTGTGTAGTGACTAGTCACTAGGACGTAACTACTCTACGATTGTGTAGTGACTAGCTACTAGAAAGTAACTACTCTACGGTGGTGTACTGACTAGCTACTAGGAAGTAACTTCGCTACGGTGGAGTAGTGATTAGCCACTAGGAAGCATCCTCGGCACCCAGTGTATTATAACTTAAATAATATATAGGTTATAATACACTGGGTGCCGATGATGCTAGGAAGTAACTACTCTACGGTGGTGTAGTGATTAGCTACTAGGAGGTAACTACTCTACGGTGGTCTAGTAACTAGCTACTGGAAGGATTCCCTGAAATAACTGGAAGGTTTTGACTTATATTTCATCTTATGATATAAATATTTTAATTTGTCTTTACATTTCATTTCGCAGGTCTAAGTTGTTATCAATGCACGCGCGAGGAGTCGTTGGCGGCTTGCAACAAAATTAAAAACTGTTCCGACATTGAGGTAGGTAATTATTTTTAAGAATTATTTTCATAGCTGTTACATATTATCAATTTTTTAGTTTCCGGCTAACGTTCATATAATTGAGGTTTTCCCGTACTCATACCAAGCGATAATTTGCCCAAATACCACGCATGTTACCACATAAAAGCATTCTTAGTATGTTTCAAAATCTTGAACGTTTCTTAAAGCGCATTATTTCATCGATTATTTGATAAAAATATTTGTTAACTATAATCTTGAAAAGCAATGTAAACAGCAAATTTGTACTTTATTCTAATAAAGTATGTTTACGTTATTTTCAAGGATACTTAACCCATAATGCGCAAGATTATGCAAGTTAATAAAGAGTTGAACATTAGTTGTTTTGAAAAGAAGCATATGGTAACGTGGACAAATGAGTTGAACACGCATTTGAGAAATTACTCGAGTATTTGTGTGATATTGGGGTCAGTACAACAAAGTTTGTGATGCTTGTGAACTTGTGAGACTATGCAACTGTTTTTCAGATTGTATTCTTTTGGCTGTTCTGTTCTCACTATTACCTATGCTGTTTCTTAATATATAAAATATCGATGAATTATATAGGTATTGCAATGTTTGCTGGGGTATTATATATGTATTGCAATATTTGCTGGGGTATTATATCGATGTATTATATATGTATTGCAATATTTGCTGGGGTATTATATCGATGTATTATATAGGTATTTCAATGTTTGCTGGGGCTTTATATCGATGTATTATATAGGTATTTCCATGTTTGCTGGGGTATTATATCGATGTATTATATAGGTATTTCAATGTTTGCTGGGGTATTATATCGATGTATTATATAGGTATTGCAATGTTTGCTGGGGTATTATATCGATGTATTATATATGTATTGAAATGTTTGCTGGGGTATTATATCGATGTATTATATAGGTATTGCAATGTTTGCTGGGGTATTATATCGATGTATTATATAGGTATTGCAATGTTTGCTGGGGTATTATATCGATGTATTATATAGGTATTTTCATGTTTGCTGGGGTATTATATCGATGTATTATATAGGTATTGCAATGTTTGCTGGGGTATTATATCGATGTATTATATAGGTATTGCAATGTTTGCTGGAGTATTATATCGATGTATTATATAAGTATTGCAATGTTTGCTAATGTGTTATATAGGTATTGCAATGTTTGCTGGGGTATTATATCGATGTATTATATAAGTATCGCAATGTTTGCTGGGGTATTATATCGATGTATTATATAGGTATTTCAATGTTTGCTGGGGTATTATATCGATGTATTATATAGGTATTTCCATGTTTGCTGGGGTATTATATCGATGTATTATATAGGTATTTCAATGTTTGCTGGGGTATTATATCGATGTATTATATAGATATTTCCATGTTTGCTGGGGTATTATATCGATGTATTATATAGGTATTTCCATGTTTGCTGGGGTATTATATCGATGTATTATATAGGTATTTCAATGTTTGCTGGGGTATTATATCGATGTATTATATAGGTATTTCCATGTTTGCTGGGGTATTATATCGATGTATTATATAGGTATTTCCATGTTTGCTGGGGTATTATATCGATGTATTATATAGGTATTTCCATGTTTGCTGGGGTATTATATCGATGTATTATATAGGTATTTCCATGTTTGCTGGGGTATTATATCGATGTATTATATAGGTATTTCCATGTTTGCTGGGGTATTATATCGATGTATTATATAGGTATTTCCATGTTTGCTGGGGTATTATATCGATGTATTATATAGGTATCGCTATGTTTGCAGGAGTGATATATTGGTGAATTATATACGAATCACATTATTTGCATGATTGTCATTATAAGCTACGGGGTTAGAAGTTGAGTCGATATGGGATATACGGGGCAAAGGGAGCTCGAACCCGAATATGGTTTCATGCGCCACGTGCATACCATATCGTGTCACCTTCTAACCCCGTAACATCTATATCACGTCGACAACATGTTTTCATTGTTTTCATATTCATATGTCTCATTTATTCATCGGAATATCCATCGGAATTTCAAAGGAAGTCGCCTTTTCGGTACGATATAATTTGGTGACCCAATACGGGAATATATTAGGTAACGTGTGACGCGTCATGGACCAATGCTTCATTTATGTTTGAAGCGTGATAAATCGATGCATTTTTTACTTATCGCTAACTTTGTAGCATTGATATATTGGTGAATTATATAGGTATGTTTCCAGGATTGTAATGTGGATGTATTATATACGTATCACTTTGTTTCCATGAGTATTATGTGGATGTATTATATGCGTGTCACTCTTGCTTGCAGGAATGTTATGTGGATGAAATAGTTACAAGCACAAGAGTTGTATACACTGCTGGATGTCGAGCGAAAGTGGTATTTGTTTTCGTATTTTATGATAAATGACAAAATATCAAGTCTTTTATTATATTTAATAGATTGCCTTGAATATGTTAGAGGGATTTTTTTTTCATTTTTGACATTTAACGTTGACGCGAAAATGTTGCCTGTCGGTGATGTATAGAAATGAATTCCAAAACTAACAAATTCACTTTAAACGGTCCGTTCATAACAATTAATTCTGTTTCAAAGAACAGAATAAATAATACTCGAGCCTCGCTGACTCATACTCGCTTGGGTCGAATTCATTGTTGGCTCGAACTGGATGTTAAGGATCTATTTTTTTACTGAAGGTTAGCATTCCTACTTGGCTCGAATTTTCGGTGGCTCGTCGTATTTTCGCCGGTCCCTGTGAGCTCGAGCCAGCGGAGTTTGTCGGTTCATTAAATGTCCATTTAAGACCAATTCTTATTGAACAAACATGTTAAAAACATAATTTTGTTTTGTGTGCTATACATCTGGCCGACTATGTGTTTCTTTATAAAAAGCTGATGTTTGTGTGCTATATGTCTGGCCGACTCTATGTTGTTTCTTTATAAAAAGCTGACGTTTGTGTGCTATATGTCTGGCCGACTCTATGTTGTTTCTTTATAAAGAGCTGACGTTTGTGTGCTATATGTCTGGCCGACTCTATGTTGTTTCTTTATAAAGAGCTGATGTTTGTGTGCTATATGTCTGGCCGACTCTATGTTGTTTCTTTATAAAGAGCTGATGTTTGTGTGCTATATGTCTGGCCGACTCTATGTTGTTTCTTTATAAACAGCTGATGTTTGTGTGCTATATGTCAAGTCGACTCTGTGTTTCTTTATAAAAAGCTGATGTTTGTGTGATATATGTCTGGCCTACTCGATGTTGTTTCTTTATAAAGAGCTGATGTTTGTGTGCTATATGTCTGGCCGACTCTGCATTTCTTAATAAGCGCTGATGTTTGTGTATTATATGTCTGGCCGACTCTGTGTTTCTTATAAAGAGTGATGCTTGTGTGCTATATGTCTGGCCGAGTTTATGTTGTTTCTTTATAAAGAGCTGATGTTTCTTTATAAAGAGCTGATATTTGTGTGCTATATGTCTCGCCGACTCTGCATTTCTTAGTAAGGGCTGATGGTTGTGTATTATATGTCTGACCGACTCTGCATTTCTTAGTAAGGGCTGATGGTTGTGTATTATATGTCTGACCGACTCTGTGTTTCTTATAAAGAGCTGATGTTTGTGTGCTATATGTCTGGCCGACTCTATGTTGTTTCTTTATAAACAGCTGATGTTTGTGTGCTATATGTCAAGTCGACTCTGTGTTTCTTTATAAAAAGCTGATGTTTGTGTGATATATGTCTGGCCTACTCGATGTTGTTTCTTTATAAAGAGCTGATGTTTGTGTGCTATATGTCTGGCCGACTCTGCATTTCTTAATAAGCGCTGATGTTTGTGTATTATATGTCTGGCCGACTCTGTGTTTCTTATAAAGAGTGATGCTTGTGTGCTATATGTCTGGCCGACTTTATGTTGTTTCTTTATAAAGAGCTGATGTTTCTTTATAAAGAGCTGATATTTGTGTGCTATATGTCTCGCCGACTCTGCATTTCTTAGTAAGCGCTGATGGTTGTGTATTATATGTCTGACCGACTCTGTGTTTCTTATAAAGACTGATGCTTGTGTGCTATATGTCTGGTCGACTATGTGCTTCTTTATAAAGAGCTGATGCTTGTGTGCTTTATGATTGGACGACTCTGTATTTCTTTGTTAAGAGCTGATGTTTGTGTGCTATATATGTCTGGCCGACTTTGTGTTTCTTTGTAAAGAGCTGATGTTTGTTCGCTATATGTCTGGCCGACTATGTGCATTTTTATAAAGAGCTGATGTTTGTGTGCTATATGTCTGGCCGATTCTGTATTTCTTTGTACAGAGCTGATGTTTGTGTGCTATATGTCTGGCCGACTATGTGCTTCTTTATAAAGAGTTGATGTTTGTGTGCTATATGTCTGGCCGACTCTGTATTACTTTGTAAAGAGCTGATGTTTGTGTGCTATATGTCTGGCCGACTCTGTATTACTTTATAAAGAGCTGATGTTTGTGTACTATATGTCTAGCCGACAATGTGCTTCTTTATAAATAGCTTATGTTTGTGTGATATATGATTCCTTGCTACTGCGCTTCGTCTTTCTATGATATGTATATACATATATGTATACTATCATCGGAATGCAATACCTACCTTTAGCAATGTACCGGGACGGCATTAGGGAAACGGTCGAGCATGGAGAAAAGACAAGATATAGAGCTGATTGCATGTTCCCGCTGCTGTGATGCTAACGACTTTTGCAACAAACAACTATGTGGGATCCAAAATACGCGTGAGTTGTTTTTAGTTTGAACAACACATCCTCGGCACCCTAGCGTATCATAACCTCTATCATATAAGTTATGATACGCTGGGTTCCCCAGGATGGAACAACAAGACGACCCTGATTCAGTATCATAAAAGCACTTAAGTCAAATCTTAATCTCAGCCACAATTCATTTAACACATTACATCAGAAATTATTGAAAACCGTAAATGTGTAAATCGGGCATTCTTTCATAGAATATGCTAATAAAAACACATTGGTCATAATTCAAAAGAAACGTAATTCTACAGCATAAAATGTAATTGAGTACGACCCAATGTAAATTATCAATTACTCAATTATATTTTTTGCTTTAGTTGCAAAAAATTATAAACACATTCAATGAGAAAATATGTTTTTAAAAAGAGTAAACTCAAATCACATTTTGAATCATACTATGGTTGAATGTGGTAAAATGACTTGAGTACTTTTGGGATATTTGGACCGAGTCTACTATTTCCCAAACTCACTAGGTCATACAGCCAAAATGATAGGGTAATTAGTACATTACTAATGTATTAATTTAACAGACATATTGTTACATAATATATTCAATGTTAAAGATGCATTATTCTGTTACATGACGTAATTTTCAACATTGCGCAATGACCCTTGTAATGACGTCACGTCAGCAGAGTGGAGCACGATCGTTTCATATTAGGTTGAACAGTGTGTGTATACCAAGTGATAAATAACGTCATCTATGCTACGTCGGAAGGCAACAATTTGCTTATAATGAAGACTTAAAACAAAGATAACTTTTTTTTGCAACACCATTTTAGATAAAACAAAGGGCAGTCTATGCAGCTTAAAGGGCCTCGCATTTGTTTTATTCCCGAAATTTGAGGTCATTTTTTCATCAAACACTTCGACAAACCTGTCTCCAAAATAATGTTTTGACAGTGCTCCGTCAGACGGCCGTATTGTGAAAAGTTTTGTCGAAGTGTTTTAAGAAACTAAACTCTCAATCAAACTCTGGTACAAAAGAGTGGTCTGGTAAAAGACCGAAGGCGGGGCTCCGTAAGCAGAGTAGACTGCCCTATGTTTTATATAAAATGCTGAAGAAATAGTGAAGTTATCTTTGTTTTTATCTTTTTTCCAAATCAAAATATTGCCTTCCGACGTAGCATTTATGGCGCAATATATCACGTGGTATACACACACTGTTGAATACGGATGGAAAATCTTTGGCGATATGTATTGTTTGGAAATTCATATAATACAACTAGTTAGGTCATCTGCCAAAACTATGTGAGGAATGAAATCTCGGCTAAGCATCGTTTAATGGCTTCAAGATTCAACAGGCATGCAATTATGAATAACTGTATATTAAATTCTCACAAGTTTTTTTAACAATTCATGTCGACTTAAATACTGACTCGCTGTTAAAGTCAGATACGTTGAAATAAAATGGTAACAAACGTATTGCATATGTATAAGTATACATTTCCATCTCTACATCTAAAGAGGGAAATCAAGACTTACACCAGTGCTACAGCTGTAACCTTGTGGGAGACATGTCAGCATGCAACGAAAAGGTCACGTGTGACATCGACCAGGTCAGTATATTTACAAACATGTCCACCCTGTCATTTGACGTGTAGCCACGTGAAAAAGTAAGAGTTGAGTTTAGCATTAATAGCACAATTAAGTCTTAAACGTATGCCTTTATAGTCACAGACACTCGCACAAACATAACTTCTCTAGGGGTTGCTACACCTATTACCTTTGTGACCACGTGTATAATTGATACATAGTTATTCACTGTACATGAGGCTAAATATTCTTGTTGGGCGTTGGTCACAAATTTTGCAGCCAATCCTGTTTTTCGTTGTTACCGCCTTGTTGATGTTAATTATGCCCCCCTTCGAAGAAGAGGGGTATATTGCTTTGCACAGGCACGTCGGTATGTCGGTCGGTCGGTCGGTCGGTCCGTCGGTAGACCAAAGCTTGTCCGAGTGATAACTCAACTATTCCTGGACGTATGGTCATCAAACTTCACATGAAGATTGGGCCTGACCAGTAGATGACCCCTATTGTTTTTGGGGTCATCGGGTCAAAGGTCAAGGTCACAATGACCTTTAATGGTAAAATTATTTTAAAGATTGTCAGAGTGATAACTCAACAATGCCTGCACCATTGGCCCTCAAACTTGACATGGAGGTTGGGCCTGACCAGTAGATGACCCCTATTGTTTTTGGGGGTCATCAGGCCAAAGGTCAAGGTCGCAGTGACCTTGAATGGTAAAAGGTTGTCCGAGTGATAACGTGACAATGCCTGCACCCATGGCCCTCAAACTTGACTTGGAGGTTTGGCCTGACCAGTAGCTGACCCCTATTGTTTTTTGGGCTCAATGGGTCAAAGGTCAAGGTCACAGTGACCTTGAATGGTAAAAGGTTGTTCGAGTGATAACTCAACAATGCCTGCACCCATGGCCCTCAAACTTGACTTGGAGGATGGGCCTGACCAGTAGATTACCCCTATTGTTTTTGGGGGTCATTGGGTCAAAGGTCAAGAATTGGCCTGACCAGGAGATGACCCCTATGGTTTTGGGGGGTCATCTGGCCAAAGGTCAAGGTCACAGTGACCTGGAATGGTAAAAGGTTGTCCGAGTGATAACTCGACAATGCCTGCACCCATGGCCCTCAAACTTGACTTGGAGGTTGGGCCTGGCCAGAAGATGGTCCCTATTGATTTAAGGGGTCATTGAGCCAAAGGTCAAGGTCACAGTGACCTGGAATGGTAAAAGGTTATCCAAGTGATAACTTGACAATGGCTGCACCCATGGCCCTCAAACTTGATTTGGAGGTTGAGTCTGGCCAGAAGATTGTCCCTATTAATTTTAGGGGTCATTGGGCCAAAGGTCAAGGTCACAGTGACCTTGAATGATAAAAGGTTGTCCAAGTGATAACTCAACAATGCCTGCACCCATGGCCCTCAAACTTGACATGGAGGTTGCGCCCGACCAGTAGATGACCCCTATTGGTTTTAGGGGTCAAAGGTCAAGGTCACAGTGACCTTGAAAGCAAACTTGACAATTCTTGGACCTATGGTCATCAAACTTGACATGAAGGTTGGGCCTGCCCAGTAGATGACCCCTATCAATTTTGGGGGTCATCAGGCCAAGGTCAATGTCACAGTAACCTTTAACGCTAAAAAGTTAACAAATCTTCCCCCCACTGATATCTCAACAATGCTTGAACCTATGATCATTAAACTTGACATGGATGTTAAGCCTGACCAGTAGATCACCCTTATTGATTTTAGGATTCATAGAGCCAAAGGTCAAGGTCACAGTGATCTTGAATGGTTAAAGGTTGTCCGAGTGATAACTCAACAATGCCTGAACCCATGGCCTTCAAACTTGACTTGGAGTTGCATCTGACTTGTAGATGGCCCTTTATGATTTAAGGGGTCATCGGGTTAAAGGTCAAGGTCACAGTGACCTTGAACGAAAAAAACTTGTCTTGTGATAACTTGACAATGCCTGCACCCATGGCCCTCAAACTTGACATTTCGGTTTCTGGTGACCAGCTGATGACTCTGGATTCTGAGTTCATAGAGTCAAAGGTCATGACGGTCATAACACACTTTATCCTCACACTTTAATGGTCATAATCTTAAAACAGCAACAAATCAGCTGTCATTTCGGTCCATGCATATTTCATTCAATTGTCCATATAATCCTGACAACATGGCGCTCAGGGGGGGGGGGGGACATAATGTTTGACAAACATCTCTTGTTTCTTTCGTTTTAATATCTTTTCTATTTTCAATTTGTGAACAAGCTGTCGTTCAGCTTATACATTCAATAACCTTTTTTATTAATGCCTCTAGAAACATAGGTTAAAAACTGAGAGAAACTTACACGTGTGGCCTCCGGGTAGGCATTTTTATATTGCGAGAAAAGCGATAAAGCTTACTAACCAGGTGAAAATATCCTCCCAAAACCCCAAACTCTCTTCGAACACCGCAATTTTATTCCGCATCACACATTCCCCCCCCCCCTCACTTAAATATCGGAAAACACAAAACACTTTGGACCCCCTGCTAGTTAAGAGATAAAAATGGTAAGCTGGTTTTACATGCTTTTATACAATTGGAAGATTATAACGACTGTTTAACAGTGTGTCAAACCATATAGTCTTCCCAAAAGTATATACAACACCGTTTTTAATATCACGTTATTCAACCTTATCTTCAACAACAAAGAGCATCACCATAACATCTTAGTAGACTAATATAATTTTTTATCTAAATTTATCAAACCACACGTTGGATTATGTACCTTGATCAAATTACCAATGCTGGTGATGCTGAAGATTCTTTTTCCCTCCTCAGATAAGTAGATTTAAAAGTTTGACCAAGCTGGAAATCCTAATCTTGCCCACGGGCAAATATAAAAAGTACCAGTATGGAACTCCTTTTATTGTCATCACACATTTCTCCCTTGTTGAAGACCGTCCTCTGTAGCATCATGGAAACCTTGTATTGTGGTAATATTTATAATCAAAATGAATCATTTCTCGCTGGCACCCAAAAAGAGTTCACGCTGCATTAAAAAAATAATGCTGCACTCTCCTCAGAACTATTAAAAGAACGATCTTTATATTTACATAATCGGAATCACTGAGCGCATATGTATGACAACGACGAATTTTCACATATTCATACGCATTTTGTTTCACTACTAACAGAAGAGTTCTAGCGAAATAAATATTTTTAACTTTATTTTGTTTAACTGAGGTGGGAGCAAATACATCTACCACAGCCTCTCCTGTGATATAGGTTACTCCCAATCCTCGCGTAGGGTGTTCTGAGGTGGGAGCAAATGCATCTACCATAGCCGCTCCTGTGATATTGGTTACTCCCAATCCTCGCGTAGGGTGTTCTGCGAAAGCCTCATCTTGCACGAACGGCCATGGAAAATACTTATAATCTCGTCATGAGTATACAAAAATTACAACACACTGAATAAACTTTTGAATACTGAGATCATTGTCGTTTGGGCACTGTCTTTGTGCCCCTAAACATGAGTTATTTAAAAAAAAGTTTCATTGTATTATTAGAAATGGGTATAGTTTTATAACTGTTTTCTTCTGTCAACAGGTCTGTTCTTCAGCTGCCTACATAGAAGGTAATCAGGAGCTGTACTCATTCGGCTGTTACCCTAAACAGGTATAAAAGTCTTTCAAGTGTTTGACACTGATAATCCAATTGGATGAATTGGTTTGTCATGTGATTGATGTCTGTGTCCGACCGTTAAGCACTTAATATTAGTTGATTAATCTATCATATTTAAAACTAGTTTTCATTTCAAGCTAATGTGGGACCTATATACTTTTATTATTCATTGTGTAATTATTGACGAATGTTGGGCCCAGTGTTAGGTTTTGCGCAATTACACTGGTTAAGACCACTATATATACTAATGAACTCGTGTTCTGACAGTTTAAAGGCGGTTATCATTTATAGGTAAAGCTGTGTTGATGCATGTCCGATCTATATGTGGTGATTTGTGTCCTTCATTCAGTGTCTTTTTGGCTAGTTTTGTGCATCGAAACTATTTTCTTACTAGGCTTGTCACTGTAGATGACATTCCACTAATAAAATATGAATGTTCGTCATGTATAGTGAATGAACCTGGCTATTCAGCCTTGATTTTATCAAACTTATAAGTAGCATATGGATATTCACCCCTTTTGTTTAGAAGAATATAATAAAGTTATACTACTTTTTCCCTATCAGAGCCATATCAGATACACAAGTTTAGGGCCAAAAGGCATGATCAAATTAGTTAAACCTCCTTACGAATAGTATTGTCATGTATTAACTAAAAAGCACACGGACTATCAAACTGCGCACAGTATTTTCAACTTGAAAACATAAATGTTGTATTATTCAACTATAGCAAGACAGTGTCCGTGTGCTTTTTTTTGTTTTAAAACGAATGCGGGAATACACACGATTGTTCTATATGACTTATAAGTTACTGATCTAAGCGCATTATTTAAACACAGGGAACAAGAGCCAGTGATTATGTACTTTGTCTATCAGTCCATGTAGGTCTTTTTAATACTTTTGGTGGTGTTTGTTGAAAGAATAGAATGATAAATACAACGATTTGATTTTGCTTAAATACTTAAATGAGCAATATATACAGTGTATTTAACTATGACTTAGAATTACCGAACAAAATTTATATTAAATGATTCTATCTACAGCCCTGTTTAGCGGGGACATCGTTTATTGTACAACATCAGGCCATGTTGGATCATAACACTGTCGGGAGGCGAGAACTCCACAAGGTAGATTTCACTCTCTGGTCAATGCTTAAGGTTATGTTCAATTTTCTAGAACCATACCTTATAACAGGATAAAGCTTAGCCCTCTATCATTTGCGTAATTTTTCTTATACTAAAGAGGAATTTATGACATCCAACATAAAACAAAAGACACAATAAATTTATCAAATCCAAACTTAAGCTTAAGAAGTTTCAAGAAATAGGGGCGTGTCGATCACGCTATATAACGACATAGAAAAATGTCGTATTGGCATCAGCTCGAACGTATGGCTGCACCGCATGCGCAGTAATACCTTTCAAATATCTTAATTGAACATGACCGATTTTACATTCCACACAAACGATTCTTGCAACACAAACAAGCGACCGAACCCAATATGAAACGCTGGTACTTCTCTCTTTTTTCTTTAAGTTGTTCTGGCGCTGATGACTAAAAGAGAAACAAAAGAAGGCGACTTAATTTTGCCAAATGTCCTTAGGAATTTTACTTAAATGTGTTGTTAAGTAAATGAAAAGAGTAAGAGCTTTTTCAAACGAAGAATGTTGATGATCAATAACTTCCGACTTACTGTTGTATATATTATTGTCTTCTTAATATGCATTTTCATCAAATGCCTGGTAGAATAGTATCCAGTTCTTTCTTACAGGTCTGTAACATCTGCTGTGGGGATTTTCTTTGTAACACCGGAAACTGTTCACAACTTGTTGGTAAGAAATTCGGTTTAAACTATACTCCGTTATTATGATGCATTAGTCCAATTGCTATAAAATCTTCCTCAATTACTATGAGACTTTATTACTATTAGACTAATACCTTTAAGCTATATACTCTGTTCATGTATATTTTAACTCGATTACAAAGACAGACAACTTTAATTTGCTTTAAATGCCGCTCCTGAGTCCGTCATATCTGAAGAGCGGTCAATTATAACTTATTTGCTTTTGCTGGTTTTGTGGTGTATTTATCATGTCTATTTTTTATCCGGATATTTCATTGCTGGCAGATGAAAGAAAATTTATCAAACTTGCATACAACACGATGTTAAGTGATACACAAAACAACGCAAAGGAACTAAATTGGGTATTTAAGTTAAACACATTGTTATAATCTATGTGAATCGCTGAAGTTTAGCTTAACCAAGGGGTTGGAAATACAAACTATTTAATACACACCTTTTAAATGATGGATAGAGATTGTTTCATGCAACAATGAAATGAAGAATTACGAGAATAATCAAGGGCATCAACATATATACTTTTGATTATTATTATGATGAATGCTATTTTCTATTAGAATGTCCATGATACATGTACCATAAATTAAGACTCTTATACATAAAGCGATATCATTGGTGCAATACAAACATTCCAAAATTCATCGAACTTATTTCGAGCGAAAATGAGGGCTTTGAAATGCGTCAGTATAGATTGCAGACACATTTCTCCACTTGCTATTTTTTCGGTTATATAAGCATATGTGTATAACTTTATTTTGTTTATACATTATGATTTTCTTCCTTCTTCTTCTTCGTCTTCTTCTTCTTCTTCTTCTTCTTCTTCTTCTTCTTCTTCTTCTTCTTCTGCTTCTTCTTCGCTTAGAATGTATATTTTAGCCGTATAATATTGAACGCATGCAAGCCAGTCTCGATTTAAACTATTTCAACTGTATTTGCAGGAAAACTACGTCTACTGTACGAAGGCAGCCACTTGGACCTTCACACTCTAAAGAAGATTCCATAGTGTGACCAGTGTGTGTGAAATTGTCTGTGGGTCAGTTTTGAAAACAGACAATACTTATACTGAATGGGTTATTATTATTATTTTCTTTTATTCCAATCGCGAATCCCGGCTAATAAAAACAATACCCAAGTCATTTCGTTTCTCAATCTCAAGTTCAATACACTGCTTCCACATAACAGGAAGCCATTAGGCAAAAGCACTAATGATTAACTTAAGCGAGTTCTCCACTGTATTATGTAGATTAACAGCTTTCCTCAATATTCTAAAGATTTCTGGAGCACAAAATGCACTCGCGTATTAATCGAGTAGTCAAAAATAATAAAATGGTAATTCAATTATTTCTTTTGAAATACTTTTCCATAACATGTTGACCAAACATTTTATCAACACAATATATGATTAGAATCCGCTTTAAAACAGAGATTATATGTTTTTTTTGGAATCATTCTTTCTTGTGCTGTGGTAAAATGAGATTGAAATTAAGATTGAGATTTGACTGAAGTATTTATGTGATTTATGGACCAAGACATCGGTGTATGTGTGTTTGTTCAGTTGTTGCGAAGCCCTTTCCTTTATTTATTCCGGGTAGCGTGTGCCAACGAGCTTGATCTGAAAAAAATGTGTTAATAAAATCGGATTTAAATCATATCCTAATATACGATCTGACATAAAGATATGAGGTTCACCAGTAGGACGTCATATATTGGTTATAGTAGCTGTTATAGCAGCAGACATTCAGTCAAATTTTCCTTAAGAATATATAACACCGTTTTTGAATATTTGCCAGTGACCTTTTTTAGATAATCAGTCAGCAGTTATAATTCATAAAAACGATATTTAAAGTAAGTTTCTTGTGGACTGTGTTGGAATTTATGCTGAATAGGTTTGAACATATGGCCTGTTGATCACACATGATATATTATCAAACATAAACCACGATGTTATAAATACACACACTCTGATCAAGTTTCCTTATAAATTGGAAGTAAATCTGTTGACCTGTTGATTGTAAGAAATGTTTGCCCTAGTGACCTTTTGTTAACTTGTTATGACCAGCCACCACACATAAGCTAAATGACGTGTAAACACATGTTCTGAAAAATGATTAATTACACTCGTTGTACAACGACTTGTTAGTTAATCTGAATGCTAGTATGTACATCAACAAAATGATGACAACGGAGACGATTGGCAACGAAGTTTTCGATTGCTCATCAAAAGAAGTTTGTGCTCAGATCAATTAAACATGAACAAACCCGGGAATCTGGTTTAGCTTTCATTATTAATAGATGTAACCAGTAACTGTATTGTAGTATGCAGTCACACTATACAACATATTAAATGTATATAAAACGTAACAATAATTACATATAAGTTTGAATGATCTTTCTAAAAGGGTTCAACCGTCATGCCCCAAATCCCTCTGATGACTGCATCTCTACATGTTCAAATCGTTCTTTCCTGTTCCGTGAGGTTAAATCCACGTCAAGGTTAATGATATTATTTCCGTGCCACCCGCACAGCGGTGCACCCCTACCCTTACAGTGGTTCGTTAGTGTACATCCTTAATATTGCGTTCATAGCCTTCGTCTGACTCAGCAAAGCAATATCAAGTGGCACTAAACCATGTTCTCGACATATGGAAAATCTAGGGAATCTCCTGAATTATTATTATTTAGATTGGTATAAATAATTTACTATTTTATAAGATGCATAGTCGCATCAGTGTTTTTATCATTTATTGTATTAGAATGTAAATGTGTAATAAATGAATGATTCTGGTTCGTGGATGCATCACCATAATGGTTTTGGTTGTAACAAAAGAATGGCATTACTGCTATGTTCCGACTTGCATCATGTAGTTACAATGAACGCTCGAACTGTTTTTCTTTGTATATAAATAAACACGAACGTGAATTGAAATGTTTTAATTTCAGAGGTATGACTTTCAGATCTTCATAATATGCGGGTACTGTGGAAAAAAACCTGTACAACATAATAACTAACCGCAGTATCAAATTTACATGACTTTGTGAAAAATTCTGGGACACTAGTCATGTATAAATGGAAATGCTATATATGACTATTTAAATATCACTGACGTTATTCAATTTATGTATATTAGTGGAACTGTCTATATATCACCATTCATTTATTTATTTTCATTGTTTAATATATATAATTATGTATGTTCTAACTTTGTTTCGATCGGTATTAATCTTTAAAGCATCCCACTCTGATATGGCAACATGCAATGAGAAGTCCCGCTCGCGTCATTTGAAAATTCTTTGCACTTCTTGTAGACACATGCTACTTTAAACACATCACCAAAACACACTATAATGGTTTGCAGCTCATTCACTACACATGTCGAGTTAGTGCGCTCTATATCGTCCGAACTTGTATGCAAAGTAGTTTCTTTTACGCGCCCG
The DNA here is from genome assembly GCF_026914265.1 of Mya arenaria. Lineage (NCBI taxonomy): Eukaryota > Metazoa > Mollusca > Bivalvia > Myida > Myidae > Mya > Mya arenaria. The sequence continues at coordinate 42,077,587 of NC_069138.1, read as the reverse complement.
ATTCTTTTTGGACGCCATTGGTGTTGATGACGTCACCGATGTCGTATGCTCAGAAGTCACTGAATCCTGTTTAGTGGATTCGGCCTAAAAATAATAATAACACATAGTATTGCTATTTTAAGATACAAAAGGGGATGTACATGAACATACATATAGCTTAAGTGATTCAATTCGTTGGGTCTAATCCAGACGGTATTAAATCATTCTATATTTCAATGTCACTTGGTGTCTTCTGGCCCTAAGCTTTTAAACTACAGTTAACAAGTATTTGTCTGCTTTATCTTATACAAACGTTTATACTTGTCTGTATAAATGTTCCATTTTAAAAACATTGAAAATTCATATAAGTTATGTTTAGTTATATAAGATTAATCATTACTGCTGTTATCAAAACAGATCGCTTATTGCACGCGTACTTTGAGATTATAAATATCTCGGAATACAAAAATGCTGAACCTTTTTGGAGCTAGCCTGGTACAGACTATCAATGTTTATGATAAACATAATTATTTAATTGTTTGTCCGCAATTTATGGGATGAATGGCGGACAATATAGAGCCTAATTAAAACTTAGAATCACAGTTTTTAACATTAAGCCTTTAGCGAAGTTACCGCGGTTTGAATATAAATGAAAAGTTGAATAAACTACCAACTTGAACTTATTTAAAATTTTCTTTACATAAAACTGAAACAAAGTTTCGTTGCTTTTACGCAGATCATATTTCACCGCTATCATAGCTTAAACATACCAAGCAATCGGTGTTTGCCTCCCTCCCTATCCTCGGTTCCCGTTGTAAGGCCGCCGTAGACGGCGGGGCCATCAGCACACACCACGCCCACATCGTCGTTGTTGATACCGTTATGTGTCAGTCTGGATGTGACTTCTGTCAAGGCATGGCATCTACGTATTTCACTTTATTTTCCTTTGGCTGGTACTCTTATTCTGAGTCAGTTTTTCTTCAGTCCGGTTAGATTTGATGTCGCACTTGAAACATAGTCCGACCCTCCGGTTTAGTGTAGGCACTTACCATATGCCCTGCACTGACTTATGCGTCCTTTTATATCCTACTTGCTGAATCATATTGTTAATGTTTTTATTTTGATGCTTTACATCAACTGTTGTTTTGAGTCAGTTTCTATATACAAAATGTATTTGCATTGTAATCAAACTTATATATATATAACCGAATAATGTATGTCAAAATTACGCATGTTTAAAAGTGTACCAAATCAATTTATAATTAATCATGACTAAATTAAACTCTGATAAGCGTTATCTACTGTCACCATTACATCAGTTATAAACACAATTGATAAACAGTGTAAGCATTATTATTGTTATTGTTAGGGTTTTCTCTTGTTACATGTATTTAAACTACTTTTATTTTCAGTACTACGTTGTTTAAAAATCTAATCTCATTGTAAGATGACGTGGATTCATTAAAGTTAACTATGTTATTCCCCTAGGATGATTTAAGAATATTTATTTATCAGGATGGGCTTAGAGGGTTCTAGATACTATATATATTCAATGTATCATTTTTTTTCAATAAACAAGATTCTTATAGATTTTTATAGAAAGTTTTTGAGGAGTGGTGTAGTATGTTTTGGAATTTTCTCTTATTTTGGGTCTTTGGGTAAATTAAAGTTCCTAAAAAAATTCCACTATTCGTTGAACAAAACAGAAGTCTCGGATAAAATGAAAATATTATGTAAATTTTACATTTCAACCTTTTAAATTATTGTGAAGGTGTTGTTGTATATATTAAGTTCTCAGTTACTGTGTTCAAAACTCCATGTGGGTTTAATTATGTTGACATTGAAAGACCAGAACAAGTGGAGACATTTACCGTGTTTAATTTGAGAACGGTTTGACTTGATCTTCTTATGATAATCACGAAAAAGTATTTTTGTTTGGTTAATTTAAGATGAGGTAAGAATATTTGCTTAATGAAATAATCTACCTAAGCTTGTTACATTTAAGATTTTCCTTGGACAGGCTAACATGTGTAGCAGTGCAGAAATAATTAGAAAAAAAGTCATATGTATGTAATGAATCTCAATTTTACCCGAAGGCTTGGCGTAACGTATACGTATCCACACGTAAGGAATTATGCTTGACGTTATTCATATGACTCTAAGAGCTATGAATGTGCATGGAATATCAGTGACTCCCGTTGAAACTGATACAGCCTTAATTGTATAACATACTACCATTTAAATGTGTACACAATTGGTCTTCATTTATGTCAACCACAATTGCTAAGTAAGTGCGAACATCATCGGCTTTTTGTTGCCATATATTTATCCCCGCAAAGGAATCTACCAGTACGTGACGGATCCTATCGATAAAGCATATCGAGGGGTGAATGTTAAAAGGTTCTAAGGGACATTAAGTAAAGAAGATGATCTTACCTTTTCGCTTTCACCGCTTTCGATATGAAGATCGTCAAATTTGTTTACATAATTTCAAACAGCAATGATTTCGAAAAGCAAGTGTTGAAGGAGGTCTTATGTAAGAAGAAACATACATTGGAAAACCGCCAGTTTGAGAGGTATTATCATATGGGAGCATTATTTCATATTTATCATACCATTTCACTGAAGAGTTTCAGGGGAATTTATTATTAAAGATAAAAGAAAATGTATTTCTACTAAATTTTGCAGCATTAATGCCAAATTGGTCCTAGTTATGTTCTCTTGTGATGCAATTTGGTGCCGTGTATTTTTCTACAGTAGCCAGTAAGGTTAAAAGCTATGCAAGTGTCTTTATGAAACATATAGTTTAAACAAACTGCGATCTTAGGCCTGATAAGAAGGAAGCTTTTAGAGGAGGGACCTATTTCAAAGTGTTATAAATTTTTTTATATATACATATATCTGGTTGAAATTTGGCCAGTTGATACTGCTTTACTATAGAATATTGATGTTAGGGTGTGATATTTGTAAATTTGATATTACATAATATGAATAAATTATATAAAATCATCTTATATATTTTCGACTTTGAAAAAAAATACTTTCGATTTCAAATTAATATTTTAAAATAATTCCAAAAGTTAGTAGCTAATGAAAAAAGCTGGCAAAATGAGATCTCTTTCGGAATTCCATACTGTTTCTCAGGATGTGTTTCTAAAAAGGGAATTCCGGATATCTGTGAATGGAATACCACCTTTAAGTACGAAGAAATTCTAAGCATGTCTGGTTTTGACTCCTTCAGAATGCTTCTGTGTACTCCAATAGTTGAGTTTAACCTTAAACTCGGTTTAAACATGTTTTGCCACATGTCCAAAAGATTATATATTTCATGAACTGTGTCTTTAAAATACATTACCTTTTCTGCATATTTATCAAATTTGTGACTACATATGGAGATGTGAATTTCAGTGCATTTTGTATACTTTAACAGGAGGAGAATACAGTTTCATTCTGTTTAAAACATTCATGTTTTATCTTGTTGGCAGATTTTGACGTGCCAATAAGCTGTGGCATTTCTACGGCGAGTGGTCACGCAATCTGATTACAGCAAATACAGCTCTGAATCAAATATGATAGTGAACCTGTTGTACTTGTTTGTGTGTAAATGATTCAAAAGAGTGTAATTTACAGCAAATCAGTTACAATCAAGCAGCATATGGAAGTGCTGTTCTCCTACTTTTATGTAAACATATGTTTTTACATCATGTAGTCATCTCATATATGAAAACACGAACATTTGCCATGAATCTTCAGTTTTGGGTATTTTTTTCCAATTTCTATTGTCGCGCCATTTATTCCGGTGTAAAGCATTTGGGTATACGAGTAAAGTGGTATGTTGACTATCTATTAGCACACGATCACTATATGTATATGGTTTTATCGAACAGTTCTGTTAGCAATATATATGAGTGGACCAGAAAAGCACAAACTGGACAGGCTGAAGTTTCAGTTCGACTCAGTGTCATTTTTATGTTAAAAACTAAGCCGCTACAGTGGACAAATCTATTTTTTTACAAACATCTTAACGAATCGGCAATTAAAACTAGGCCAGTATTGTGATGGTGTTTTATAGACGCCATTGAATGCTACAAGGAAACCTTTGCTTGGTCAGATTATTCCAACGTATAAGGAAATAATGGCTCTTTGTGGCTTTGTGGTTTGTGGCTAATTCTACGTGTTCTCTGTCTTTGGCGTTTACTCTGGGCCATTAAACGGGGTTTTTGTTTGAACTTTTGGCTTCTGAGCTTATTTCTGTAGTTTCTCTTTATGCGAAAAGCTACAGAAACAAGCTCAGTAGCAAACAGTTTAAACATACACCCGGTTTAATGGCACTGGGTAAACGCCAAAGACATAGAACATAAAATCACAAACAAGAAACATGGAAGAACAGCACAAAACTCCACAAGCAGCACAGTGCATACAGACTATATATAAAAAACTAGGTATTTTTATCAAGGTTTCTAAGGTACCGCCATGGAACGTACATTTACTGGGGGTTTAAACCAGTTTAAGTGCACAAACCTATCTCTTATCCCAACAATCCTAAATAAAGATAGAACGCAAAAGGTAAATCGTATTAAAGTATGCATTAACTTTGATAGTTATGATGGATATTTGTAGGATATTTACTGCGTGACCTTTAGTTAATGTATTTCTACTCAATTTTTACAAAGGCCGAATTGGTCACCGTTATGGATTTTTTTGTGATTTAAGTTTGTGTCTTGGATAGTTATTCTGCAGCCATTTGCTTTTTTCGATGGGAGTGTTTTAAAGTTAAAAAGAAGGTTAGTGTTTATTTGAAACAAATAGTAAAACCATTAAAACTAGCTGTGGTATTAGGCTCTGTAGCCCGTTTCGCTTGTGGGGCATCATCACTAAACCTTTATTGCATCTAGCACAAATTCTTTGTGTAGTTAACGACATGGCCTGCAAACGGTTTTATTACCATCATCATATTTCTAGGGTACCTTCACTTTTTGCGAACGTGTAAGTCAATTACATATAGGCTAAAACCTACCGGTACAGTTACAATTATTACAATTCTCAGTCGTTAGTGGATCTCTAATTTTCTATCAGTATAATATTATACAATAGAATATACTGTAATTATTCTTCTCGATTGTTTTCATTTGTCTTCTGATATATCAGAAACGCCGAGGCACAACGCAGACTCGTTTGTTTCTGATTTTGATTACAAAGAGCTTATACGCATGCGTGGTAATTGTATGTGTTGATTTACACGTTATCTGTATCCCGTGTTATGTCTTGTTTGGCCAAATAGGGCCAAGTCAGGACGAGAACCAACCATCCTTGGCAAGCCACATTCATCCTCATGTGTAAGTTATTTAAAGAAATGATCATGAAGCTATTTTATTTCTAAATTATGTAATTTGCCAAACAAGGCCAACTCAGTACGTGGACCCGCTTTCCATGGCAAGCCATTCATCCTCTTGTGTAAGTTATTAAAAGAAATGAAGCCATTATATTTATAGATAATGTAATTTGCCAAGCAATGCCAACTCAGTACGTGAACCAGCTTTCAATGGCAAGCCACCTTCATCCTTATCTGTTAATTATTTAAAGAAATTATCTCATTATATTTATACAATATTTTGTGCAAGTTAACAAAGCCATCGCTATTGTCTGGTTACCGGGCTTGTCTCTGAAGTTGTTATTTTATTAATCATAGTTCAGTTGGTATTCTTTCCTGATTGAGAAATTCTATTTGCCTTTTATAGGTATCCGACCCACAAAAAACCCGCGTGTTTTCTATTACATCCATTGCTGATAACTTATATTTTATTAAGAGATTTAACATATGATTAACGTTATTATAGTGTGTTGTTATAGTATGTATATATTTGCTTTTTTATGTAACTGATATCGGATATAACATTTTTGAATTATTTTGCAGTCTTTAGAGGCCACAAAAACTTGTTGGTGATAACGTTTTTGGTAGCATGTTCTCTTTTTAGACTATCTGCGCATGCGCGCAGGTAGTCTTAAGACCACAAACTCCAAAGAACTACTTCTTTTCATGTCGTTTTAACCCATTTTTTGTCTCAATGTGCTCTATGTTTTGCAGAATGACGTCGACACCATAAAATAGATTGGTTGTGTTGCAGTCCGAGTATGAGTTTTTGCTTGTTCGGCTATTTCCGCGCTGTAATTATGTATCCCGGCGTTTTATTATTAGCAGAATATAACTATTTGTAGATCGTTATATTTATCAGATTAATGAGGGTCAAGATAATGGAGGCTCTGGTAGGAAGATTGTAAGTATCTTCCATGGCCGAGAGTGTAAGATAGGTTCATTCCGACCCGAGCGTAGGGTGTTTTGCGGAAACGAGGTTTACCGAGTTTCCGCAAAACACCCTGCGCGAGGGTCGGGATGAACCTATCTTACACGAGCGGCTATGGTAGATGCTTTTTCTCCCACCTCAGTTAAACAAAATTAAGTAAAAATGTATTTTTTTTGCTGGAACTCTTTTGTGCTTAGTGAAAATAATTGCGTACGGATATGCGATAATTCGTGGTTGTCATGGATATTTGCGCAGTGATTCAGAGTATGTAAATGGTCTGATCGGTCTTTAAATAGTTCTAAGAAAAGTGAAGCATTATTTCTTGAAAGATGCGTGAAAACTGTTTTCTGGTGACATTTGAAGCGAGAAATAATTTACTAGCGTTCTAAATATTGCCACAAGACAAGGTTTCCATGATGCGCTACAGACGACAGTCTTCAACAAGGGAGGTAATTACAATGTGGTGACCATTAAAAGAAGTTCCATACGGGCGTTTTATCTTCGCCCGTGGGCAAGATAAGAATTTCTAGCATGGATCTACTTATCTGAGATGGGAGAAAACATATTGATATTCACTCTGAGTTTAGCCCATGATGTTTCAGAAATGATTACCGACCGCAAGTGTCCCATCGCCTGCAGGATTTGTTATTATAACCTGACGTGACCCTGAAGCACGCTTATTTGTAATGGTGCTTTTTTATTTGTCTGCTATGAGATAAGAAACAGAAATGATTGTCTAAGTGTTAAATTAGTTGTATCTCAGGTTTCGTATTGCTTATGCTTCAAATACTATACATTGCAATTTACCTGCTACACAATAACAAGATACTATTCATTCTATGATTTTAGGCGCTTATATTTCTAATGAGATGTTTTCATTTTTTTGCATAAAAGCTTCGTTCCGGTGTATTCTTGGCATAGTTTTAGACATTAGGCTTTCAATTTATATAAGCACACATGCCCTGATACGACAGTGAGTCATGCATACGATTAGTGAAGCAAAGTAGTTCGGATTAAACCTGTTTAACATCCAAAGAGAGCGAAGCATTCATAACATCACTAGTACTATTTCTACACAGGTACTTACATTAAACATTAATAACATTAAATTTATCAATAAACTTTAAAAAGCACAATCATATTCTCATTCATAAAACAGACAACTTCGATAATCTAAAAATAGTTTCAACTAGTTCATAAAACTAGTCTTACGTATGCTATCTAATCAAAGCACCGAAAAACCTTTAGACGCGATTGAAAAGAGCATTTACTGTGACTTCAAATGCATGGGTATATGTCGACTTAAGTGATAAGATGTGCATTTTGAATGGAATTATTGTTGATGTTGTTTGTAAAAAAATGATTTTCCCTAAACAAAACGTGTATGTTCATAAAAGGAAATGATATATATATATGATGTATTGTATTTTCCTATCGTATGATATCTAATCAAAGCAACGAAAAACCGTTAGAAACGATTGAAATGGGGCATGCATTGTAACACTAAATACATGGGGATGGGGGATTACGACGATTGAAGTGACATTTACAAAAAACAAAATGACACAAAACGCCATAAAGATATAGATATGTTTGTTTCCTTGCCCAGTGTGGGCACAAGCGCTCTCGGCACATTTTTCACTTTTATTTATGTGCCCTTCAACCATTCCCATAGTTCAAATAAAATTCGCAACTCTCACATATTTGCCCGCAGATAGTCTTTCAGTGCCTCGCCCTTTGATTGTTATAAAACGACCTTCTAAATGATTTCTTCTAAAAGTATATACAGTTTACATGTTTATTGGTCGGAAACCTTAAGATAACATATAACATATGATAACATATCTTTTTTTCTTGTTATTTTAGGTCCTCCTACATTAATTGGATACTTTTCATCTTTGATTTGAGTCTTTAGCATTTCTTTAAGATTAGTATATAGCAGACTGACGAGGAGGTGACGTGTTTGTTGAAAGTCTTCTTGGTTAAATCAGACGATGTAGATATTGCATGAGTATAGGATCAGTTGGGAGGGATAGGTACAGTGCCAGGTTGTGAGAATAACGAACCATACAAAGCGCAAAAAAGGATCATCCGATCCCTCGCAATCACTATCATCTCTTAAGACTTAGTCATGTTTTTTATAAGATAGATGGAATTAGAAGGTGAATACGTTTTGGTCTGCGCGTGCGTGATTTATATGCAAATGCTTGTTAGCAGTAATAAACTGTCCATTTCTACATTCTAGTACAATCTTAGTTAAACAATGAAGTTAAAAAGAGTTTTTTCATGGAACTCTTTTTTGCGTAGTGAAAATAATTTGCGTACACATATGTGATAATTTGTGGTTGTCATAGCTAAATCGTTATTTTCACTCATGTTACCACATGAAACTCACAGCCAAAGATGCCTTTCAAAAAACTTGAATTTAAAGAACAGTTTAAACATACCTCGATTTTACCTATTCGACATCGACGTTATTGTTTTCTCCCACCTCAGATTATAAGTATCTTCCATGGCCGAGAGTGTAAGATAGGTTCATCCCGACAAAAGCGTAGGGTGTTTTGCGGAATCGGAGGTTTACTGTGAAAACTGTCGTCTGTAGCATTATGGAAACCCTGTCTTGTGGCAATATTTAGAATGCTAATTAAATATTTCTCGCCTCAAATGTTTTCACGCACCATTCTAGAAATAATGTTTCACTCTCCTCAGAACTATCTAAAGACCGATTTGACTATTAACATAATATGAATCACTGCTCGCATATCCATGACAACCACGAATTATCACATATCCAAAACGCATTTATTTTTACTACGCACGAAAGAGTTCCAGCAAAAAATACATTTTTACTTTATTTTGTTTAACTTAGGTCGGAGAAAAAGCATCTACCATAGATAGGTTCATCCCTACCCTCGCGCAGGGTGTTTTGCGGAAACTCAATAAAACTCGTTTCCGCAAAACACCCTCCGCTCGGGTCAGGATTACACTCTCGGCCATGGAAGATACTTAATATCTCGTCGTACAAATAAATAGACTAGCTAACGATGCGCGATATTTGCTTATATGACTATCACCATTAAAGGGTTGTCGACCATTCAACCCGTACAATTTTAATCGTCACATATACCAAAGCTACAATTCATTCATTCAAATATAATGTAATATTGTGCCTTATATAGCGAACTGATGAGAAACATTTTTTAAGCAGTTGAATATGATAGGTATTTTTTGTTGAAACAAATTTCCAAACTAACGTTGATCTTCACTTAGTGTGCGCTGTATCATTACCTTTAAATGCAGTAAAACATTGCTTTCCTTTTTTTAATTTCCATATGATAGTGAGTTAATCTTTCAGAGGGAGTAGGTTCAGTTGAAAATCAAGGTGAAAATAAACAAATACAATTTGCATAAATCATGGTTGACAGACGACTGAAGCAATAAAAGCAGGTGATGGACATTCAGAAGTGTCACTACAGTCCGCAACCAGTGCTGACCCCCGACAGTCACGGAACACTGTACAAACTTCCCCTAACGGTCCAGCATCTTCCTGTGCTCCAGTGCTGTACAAAAATAAACAAGAAAAAAATCAATTAGTAAAACTCTGATCTTGATTTGTCTGCATTTTAGAAATGAATATAAAAAAGTAAACAAATACACTGAAACATTCAATTTCCGATGTTTTAAATTTTTCATGATAAGTGAAAACTCTCTTGAGTTCACTTACAGCTCGTTTAAGTATCACATATTTTGTAAGTCTGTTGGATCCCCGCTGTCCACCCGCCATTTTGTTTAATTGGTAATACAAATAAATAGTATTATCGTTTTAGAAGTCATTTCTTTTGTTTTCTACATTGAAATATCTGCTCTAACTCCCACGAGTATTGACCTGTTTTGCAACCTTTTACGGCCATATTCTATTTTGAAATCTAAGAACCGGTGTATCTATAACAATGCATTTTCGGTCATTGGTTCAAATTATTAGTAATCGGTTTAAAATACACTTTCAAATGTGATCAAACCAGTCATCAAAAAAAAAAAATATTGCCAATGAGTTGATGACATGACAAGCCTATATGTACCTCAGATGCCTTAAAGATTAAACGTTTTGACACATTTTTGAATGCGAAAATTATGGAAACCAGTGATACAAGACAGCTGACAAAAAATCAGATCGCGGATTTTCATATGTAGGGTCAAAAATTGATGTTTTATTTATTATTCTTAACCCGTTACTAACGCTTTAGCCAAAACACATAATTTTTCAAACGGAAATATAATAATTTGCGATCTTATCTTTTGTCAGCAGCCTTTAATCACTGGTTTGCAGATATTTATGCAAAAATTGGCTCATTCCAAGACAAAAAATAAAACAGTTGTCACTTGGGAGAGTGCAGCTTTAAATCATAGTCTACTGAATGAATTACAATACGTTCAATATATTTAGAACAATCATACCGTAACGTAAACTAAGTGTTCTATGGGTTGTTTGAATGGATACACCTACCGTGTGTGCATCAAGTTTGTACATCTTGTTGTAAACTTAATAATGACTTCAAGTCTCGATCTCATATTGCCATAGACTACTTAAAGACACACTAACCTGTAGCCGAGTCTCTGGCAAACGTCAGGCCCCACATCATTGTCAGAAGAAACGCAAAGACAAGCAAAAACATCACCACCCTGGCTACGACGAACTAGACCTGTCAGTGGATCGCACATTCCATTTTGGCCTCCCTTACACAAACTAAATAACAAAAATATAACAAATTCACCCATTGCATATTTGTCATGCAGCGTAACAATCTCCTACGCAGTGGTCTCCCTTTGCGAACAGAGCAACGTACTCAACTATAGCTCCTTTATCAAAAAGTAACTTAGACTGTTTTTATGCAATAATATATAACAGTCTTATGAAATAACATGTTTCCTTATCGAAGTTAAATTATGTTTTGTTTAAGTCACAGGAAAAGAAAGTATTAATCATCATCTCATGACCAGCGTGGTAGAAATGATTACTGTGATACCGCTTAGGAATACTGGCTGTGCAATGATCAGTGTGTGTATACCACGTGATAAATTGGGTCATAAATGCTACGTCGGAGGGCAATATTTTGCTTCGAAAGAAGACTTTAAACAATGATAACTTCACTTTTTTTTCAAATGAAACATAGCACAGTCAACGCCGCTTACGGCGCCCCGCCTTCGGTCTTTTACCAGAGTTTGATTGCGAGTATAGTTTCTTAAAACACTTCGAAAAACCTTTTCACAATACGGCCGTCTGACGGAGCACTGACAAAACATTATTTCGGAAACAGGTTTGACGAAGTGTTTGATAAAACTAATCACCTTATGAAACTTCGGTAATAAAACGAAGACGGGGCTCTTTAAACGGCATAGACTGTGCTTTCTTTTATTTAAAATGGTGTAGTATAAGGAAAGTAATCTTTGAATTAAGTCTTTATTTTAAGCAAACTGTTGCCTTCCGTTGTCACGTGACAGGAACATCCAAGTAGCTAACGCCATGTGCGTGACGTCATATTTTGTTTTCGTTCGGGAATGGAACGTGCGAGGAGTTGCAGTTAAGCTTTAGTCGTACTATAATTTTGCTTACCAAAAAAAAACATTTCTCATACAGTTATTTTTGTTTTCTAATATAACTAATCCTCAGATGCTTACGCAACTTTATCACTGTAGGCCGTGCATTCTGCATCGTTGGTAGCTAGTCTGCACAGATCTCCAAAGCATAGTAATCGGTCTAAAAAAGATGCAAAATTCCACAAAACATATTGCCTTAAATTCCATTGAACACTAATCAAGGACTTCAAAAGCAAAATTATTTGTGCTAAAAAAAAATCAGTGATCAGAAGTACATCACCAAAATCACCTTCGTCGCTCTGGTCGGCGCATTCAGGGTTTTCGTCACACTGCACCGCACATGAATTGTCCGGGCACGTGAACCTCCCAGGCGGACAGGTACCTAAATAACACAATTTATAAGTTATTTCGATATTTCTGTACGCATTTACCATACAAAGTACATACCAAGTGGTTAAAGCGTTTTACATAAATATGTGCTTGATGCGTATTTCGAGTATTTTTTTCAGCCAGAAAATATCGATTTGCCGAGGTGTTTTGATTGGGTTTAGGACCCCTTATACAGTCGGGTTTAAGTAAAGAGCTACCGATCGGACACCAATGCATTATTGACCGGAGCCGAAATGTGAAATAATCGTAGAAAGAACTTGAATACGTACATATAGCTTCGTCATCACCATTGTTACATTCTGGAGTCTCGTTACATGGAGTGACGCAGGTACCATTCGGGCATCTGGTTTGGCCAGTCATGCAGGCTGTATAACAAGACATTGTATAACTATTGCACTCCATAACAAATTTAGTACGTGAATAACTCATGCAATTGTACAACACATTGTCTGATAGTGTGTAAAGGTGTAAATAGGAAAATAACTACTCATACATTGAGGTTCGAAATTATATCAGAGAAATTAAAACTGGAGTCTCGGTCAATGGATGTAACACTGTCAACACACTCTCCCTCTGGCAAGGGTATATCTACACGCATTTCTTAGTCATAATAAATGATCCAATGATTTTTAGCGAATAGAAACAAATAAATGTTTGTGAAGTAAAGTCAGTTAACAGTTCATAAGTATGCTACTAAACCCGTCCACTTCTTCTATAAAAATATGTCACCATATGTCATATATTCTATGCTAGTCAAAAGGTAATTGTATTCTAGTGAATACTTTAAAACGTAATCATATGCTGGTAAATAGTTGAATGACTTTTTTACATTGGTATATATGTACGGGGACATGGAGGCTACACGTGGAATGTTTATTCTAATCTTGTGGCCTTGACTAACTTTCTCGATCCCACAGTCATACGATACAAAATAATACATAGCCTTTGTGGTGAACAAGAAAACACAATATCACGTGTCAACTAGGTTGTGTACGAGATAACAAAATATCACATGTCACCTAGGTTGTGTACGAGATAACAAAATATCACATGTCACCTAGATTGTTTACGAGATAACAAAGTATCACATGTCACCTACATTGTGTACGAGATAACAACATATCACATGTCATCTAGATTGTGTACAAGATAACAAAATATCACATGTCACCTAGGTTGTGTACGAGATAACAAAATATCACATGTCAACTAGGTGAGGTATTTGTATGAACAGCTGAATGCATTAAAACAAACATCTTAGAGATTCTTAAACACTTACAAACACACTAAGTCTTGATATAACCGCACTATTGATGAACACAAACTTACAGCAGTTTTGTTCGTCTATGGCCAATTCCAGGGTCATGTCACATTCGGGTATACCGTCACATCTGACTGCACACTGACCATGAGGACACCGAAGCTGATTCATTGTGCAACCTGAAGAAGGTATAAGTTTAACCTTATTTATTTTACAACGTTGTTATTACAGCATAATATTAAGGACTCTCGTTGGTAAAAATTACGTGAGAGGTTGGTCTTATGCTATAAGAGAAACCGGAGTACTCGAGAAAACCAACTTGTTAGCTTTGGTAACCACCAACCAAAACTTTTCATGCATCAAGGCCGTTAATCGAGTCAATCAAGCCAACGTAAGGAGCGTCAACGCTTATCGGACAACCAAAATCGAAAGTTGTTTATGTATTGTTTCACTTTCATCAATTCAATAATACTATAGAAGCTTACAGTACAAGCACAGTAGTAGTGAAAGGAAGCTTAAGGGATAGCCAATCAGTAATACTATGTAAGGACAAACCCAGCAGAAGGGAAAGGAAACTTACGTGACGAGCCCAGCAGTAATACAATGATAGCTAACAGGATAAGCCCAGCAGATGTGATAGAAACTTACAAGAAGAGTCCAACAGTAGAGAAAGGAGGTCACGGGACGAGCCCAGCAGTCAAACAATAAAAGTTAACAGGACAAGCCCAGCAGTAGTGAAAGGAGGTTACAAGACGAGCCCAACAGTAGGGAAAAGAGGTCACAGGACGAGCCCAACAGTTAAACAATAAAAGTTAACAGGACAAGCCCAGCAGTAGTGAAAGGAGGTTACATGACGAGCCCAGCAGAAGGGAAAGGAGGTCACAGGACGAGTCCAACAGTTATTTAATGAAAGCTAACAAGAAAAGCCCAGCAGAAGGGAAAGGAAGCTTACGGGACGAGCCCAGCAGTTATACGATGATAGCTTACAGGACAAGCCCAGCAGTAGTGAGAGAACGTACGGGATGAGCCCAGCAAAAATACGATGAAAACTAAGAGGACACGCCCAGCAGTAGTGAAAGAAGGTAACGAGACGAGCCCAGCAATTATACAATGAAAGCTAACAGGACAAGCCTAGCAGTAGTGAAAGAAGCTTACGGGACGAGCCAAGCGATAATACAATGAAAGCTAACAGGAAAAGCCCAAGAGATGGGAAATGAATCTTACGGGACAAGCCCAGCAGTTATACAATGAAAGTTAACAGGACAAGATCAGCAGTAGTGTACGGAGTTTATGAGACAAGCCTATCAGTTATACAATGCAAGCTAACAGGACAAGCCCAGCAGTAGTGAAAAATGTTTACGGGACGAACCCAGCGGTAATACAATGAAAGCTAACAGGACGAGCCCAGCAGTAGTTCAAGATGCTTTCGGGACCAGCCCAACAACTATTTAATGAAAGCTAACAGGAAAGCCCAGCAGAAGTGAAAGAAGTTTACGAGACGAGCCCAGCGGTAATACAGTGAAAGTTAACTGGACAAGCCAGGCAGTAGTTAAAGAAGTTTACAGGACGAGCCTAGCATTAATAAAATACGGGACAGGTTCATCAGCAATACAATGGAAGCTTATGGGACAAACGCATCAGTAGTACAATGAAAGCTTACGGGACATGACCCAGCTGTAGTGAAATAGAAGCTAAAAGGGCACTCCCTACAAAAATACAATTTAAGATTAGGGGACAGGCCAAGCATTTCTTCAATTAAAGATCATAGCACAGGCACAGCAGAAAGGCATTAGACGCTTTCGGGAACAACCCAAGCAGTTATACAACTGTGGCTTACGGGACGGAAGTACAATTGAAGCTTACTAGACAGACCCAGCAGTAATATCTTTGGGGCTTACGGGACAGACAGAGCAGAATTTCAATGAAAGCTTACGGTACAGAACCAGCAGTTATGTAATGGGGGCTTACGTTACAGACAAAGTAGATATACAACGGAAGCTTTTGGGGCAGGCACAGCAGCAATATAATGGACTCTTATCGGACAGGCCAAGCAAATGATCAGTGAAACTTAAGGGACAGGCACATCAGTAAGATAACGGAAATTGTCCAGCAACAATAATATAATGAAATATTATTAATACTATTGAAACTAACCGAACATGGACAATGGAAGCTCACGGGACAAGCCTAGCAGCCAAAAATTTACTTTGATATTTTTTGCCCAAACCAGGTTGTCCCGTAGCGAAATATTCTCTCTTACAAACACCACTAAGTCAATATTTCTTGTCGACCATTGTCGTGATACAATTCCTACGCATTTATATATAAGGTTAAAACGACACAATTACTTTAAGAAAGAAAATACGAAAGAAATAGGATGTCTATACGGCATCATTACCGTAGAGTGATAGATTCGCTTAATAAACACTAACTAGGAAGTTACTCTACCAGCCTTTTTGTGCAAATATCATGACAATCAAATAAGAAGAAAAAACATATTCAGCCCATAACGTTATATATCCCAAAACGCAATATAGATCTTACTACAGTTCCTCTCATCGTCGTTGTTATCCCCCGGTCCGTCACACTGCGCTTGCCCATCGCATATAGGGGCGCATTTGCCGCTGGGACAGAGGAACGATCCAGATTGACACTTGGTTGCTGGGTTATAAATAAAATTATCATACACGATGTATTTACGAGTTAACGTTATAAGACTTGTATTACAACAGTTCTTTGTTTTTGTGTATTTATAATTATTCAAATTTACAAATATCAGAACAGTGTTAGTTCGAAAAGAATATTAGGTCGATTTAGATGTGGGGGAGGCACTATATATTTTTACTACGTCTTTTAAACTCGCTTTAAAGCTAGAATTCAATGATAAAAGCTATTGATGGTTAATTTTAATACATTTTTTTTAAAAACATAATTTTGTTACACTGGCAAATCCTGCTGATCAGGTTTTCATTCACTAGAAAGGTCCATAGATAGAATCATGACAAATTGTATTGCATGATATAACTGATTCATACTTAAAGAATGACAATTAAAATCGACATACGGCATGTTTCTTCGTCGTCCTGAAGGGGACACTGCGGAGAACCATCACATCGCTGGGACTTGGGAATGCACTGGACGTCACATGTTCGGTTAGTCGGTAATTTTCTACAAACGTAACTTTCCGAACAGCGCCCTGAAAACGGCAACCTTAACAAATGCGTACTTTCATTATTGCATCATGTGATTCACACATAGAGGTCAGGTAGATCGCGCAAAGTCAGTCAAAACTTGTTAATTGAAAAAATAATACATTTCGAAGCTCTGACACGACATTGTGCTTCATTACTTCAAGAAACACTGAACCGTTCAGTATAGTGGTAGTCACTTTGCAAAATGATAATGATAACTAAACCCAACATGAGCAAGTCACTGAAGAGTCGAAGCAATTTCAAAAAATCGAACAGTTTGTTTAGTCTCGAAGGAAGTTGCACGCTCCTATAAACACATTTGTTCCTCAAATAACACCTTCATCCACACTCAGCAACTGTTCAAGTGGCACACTCAAATCACCCGAAGCTTTAAAGGTACTTCGCTCGTCCCAACCACAGTAGCGCTTCACTCATTCTTACCCAAAGACACAGCTCTTTCACATGCAAGCTTACCCACCAATCGCAACGCATTCAATAGCACGCTTATCCATCCGCCGCAGTTCTTTTAGACGCTTGCTTACCGACCAATCGCAACTCTTTCAGACGTTCGCTTTCCCAGCAATCGCAACTCTTTCGGACGTTCGCTTACCCATTAACCGCAACTCTTTCAGGCGCTCGCCTACCAATCCACCGTTGCTCTTTTAAACATTGGCTTACCCATCCACCGTAGTTCTTTCAGACACGTGATTACCCATCCACCGTAGTTCTTTCAGACGCGTGCTTACCCATCTACCGTAGTTCTTTCAGACGCGTGCTTACCCATCCACCGTAGTTCTTTCAGACGCGTGCTCACCCATCCACAATAGTTCTTTCAGACGCGTGATTACCCATCTACCGCAGTTCTTTCAGACGCGTCCTTACCCAAACACCGTAGTTCTTTCAGACGCGTGCTTATCTATTTACCGCACCTCTTTCAGACGTATGCTTACCCATCCAACGTAGTTCATTCAGACGCGTGCTTACCCATCTAATGCAGCTCTTTCAGACGTGTGCTAACCCATCCACCGAAGTTCTTTCAGACGCGTGCTTACCAATCCAACGTAGTTTTATCAGACACATGCTTACCCATCTACCGCAGCTCTTTCAGACGCATGCTTACCTTTCAGACGCGTGCTTACCCATCCAGCGTAGTTTTTTCAGACGCGTGCTTACCCATCCAGCGTAGTTCTTTCAGACGCGTGCTTAACCATCCACCTTAGTTCTTTCAGACGCATGCTTACCCATCTACTATAGCTCTTTCAGACGCGTGCTTACCAATCAACCGTAGTTCTTTCAAAAGTACGCTTTATCATGCGCCGAACTCTTTCAAACGTACGTTTTCCCATGCACCGTAGCTCTTTCAAACGTACGCTTTCCTATGCTCCGCAGCTCTTTCATACGCACGCTTTCCCATGCGCCGCAGCTCTTTCACACCAGTCGAAGCGTTTTCAGACCCATTCATATCCACTCGCTGCAGCTTCAAACACTGCAAACATGATTTGTTTTAAACACCAGAGATTATAAATCAGATTGAAGACGCATATACAGGAGTATACAGCTTTCTCACAATAGCATCCAAGCAGTTGGCCAATCAAGCCAAAAACCGAAGATATATGGTCTAGTCTTTGTACACAAGTGCTTTAGTTTATTACGACCGACTCCAATTCCAAGACACCGAAAAGAAGCACACAATTCGGAAAATAGTTCTGGACCTTGAAGGTCTAATCTTTACATCAACGAACACCCTAGGCGAAAAAACTTAAGTTAGCAATTTGTTCAACTTACATCAGGGGAAAAGTAAACCAAAGTACCTTACTTCATCGAGAAATCTAGATATGTCGATATTACTTAACAAGAAGCTGCATTTATGCGGACAAGTAGGAATTAGCAATTGAAGCCTTTCATTTTTATTACAAAACAGATTTACAAACAAATTTACAATTATACATATTTTCTGAAACATGACTATCGATCAGTAGTAAAGTCATTGGGATTGACAGTATCGGGGACTGATTTTCTTAATTTTTAAAAGTTACATTTAAGTGGCATGAGGCAAGATCCCAAACAATACTTAATGAGAGTCTAATACGGTCAATAACATGCCACACACGCATCAAAATATTTTGACCCTACTAAAGTTTTAATCCCTCCCCTCTCCTCCCCCTCCCCTCTCCTCTCCCCTCCCCTCCCCTCCCCTATAGTAGCATATCCCTCTTTTTTTAACACTTTTCTTTATTAATTCAAAAGGAAACTATATAGTGCCAGTTTGATGGTCAATTGTACACGTATCAATGTTTTGCTCATTTGGGAATTTTTGGAGGCGTTTAAGGCCAGAGGATTATGAAAAAAACCCTTTTAAGTCAGCATTCCTTGGGTTAGTAGTAAGATAATTGTATTTGTATGTTTGTAGTATGTTTAACTTTAGCTGCCTGTGAGGATTTTGTAACTGCCGTTTTAATTGAACTCCAGTATGATATCCAGTTTCGTTTGTTTGTTGTTGTTGTTTTTTAATTTCGTGTATAAATCTTTATCATCTAGAAATTGTCATGTTCAGTACTCCAGATATATTCGAGATTTATTAATTTACTCTTTGTGAAGGATGAGAAAAATAACGGATTGTTGCGAATGGTTATTATATGATTTCCGAGCAGCCGTGTATTCATGTTTGAGTCATTATAGGTCAATAAGTGGTAAAAATCACACCAGTTCCTAATTGCCTCTATAAAGTCATTTCAGACCAACTCATTGTAGCTTCAAACACTGCTTACATGAGTATTAGTATTGTGGAAGATATATTTCCCGGGCGGTGGTATCAAAGGCTTGTCCATGTCTAGCCTGTCGAGGATCACCATCTGACTTAAGCCGCCTGTATGCATCCGCTGCTGATGAGACAGTGTTTCGTAAATTGTCGTTCCTTCACTTGCACTTGTTCTTTGTATAAAAAAAACAACAAACTATTGTTTTTGTACTGAACTATTAAATTTTCTCATTTTTTATAATGAAAAAATGACCTTCCCCAAATATTTGAATAAGACTTTGCATATGATTATGCATTATTGCATTATAGAAGTCGAATATTGAGATTCCTTACATTGAAAGGAATAATATTACCCAGAATACAAGATATCTCCCTGCAGCCAAATGCATAAAACTTGAATAAGTTGTCCACACGTTATATTTAGTCTAGTTTGCACCAAAAAATGTTTCATTGGTTAATATTAATTTTGGGCTAAATATTGACCAATTAATTTGGTAATCTCACAGCAGACCAACATAAAACTAAACTTGTTTCATGTAACTGGGTGGTGGTATGAAGATAGTTGATTTAAAGTTTAATATTCCCATCCTACAACAATATCAGTGTTCGCTCACCAATGTTCTGGACTAGTCGCAGGTAGTTGTCTCGGTAAAATGCACATTTTGATGTTGTCTTTCTTGGATGTCTTCCCTCCACAGATATTGACAAAAGAACGCATCCTGTCCAAACGACCACCTTCAATGTATAAATATTTCTGTGGACTTACTATTCTTCCTAAATTTAAAACCGGCAGTAATTACTTAAAACAACCGTCTCTCTCTCTCTCTCTCTCTCTCTCTCTCTCTCTCTCTCTCTCTGTGCGTGCGTGTGTGCGCACGGGCGCGCTGGTGTATGCTCTCGTGTTTGTTTTAATCTAGATAGAATGCATCGTTCGTGTATTGAATTGCAAATGTTTATATAGCATAGCCTTATAAAAGTCTTACTGTTGTCGCTAAAAAATGCATATTTTTATTTTGTATATATATAAACGAACAAATACATTCAGTTTCCAGTACGTATTATCAAAAATGAAAACAAAACAGAAAATGCATTCGCTTCTTACCGCTAATTTCATATCTCCGATGAATCCAGTAATGAAACATGTACTGTATGATAAAATCTATACATTGATGTAAAATGTTAAAATGAAATATTTCCCTGCCCTGCGGAGACCAGTTTTACCAGTTAAAGATACAGGCGTGTTGTAAAATGTTACTTTATATAATTACAAAATCAACATATTTATTTTTAATTTATGTGACGAATAAGGTTTAGAGGACTGCATAGCGACAAGAACATTGACTTGTGTGTAGCAAAGTATGTATAAGGTTATATAAAGTAGTTTTGTAGTGTGAGAGCGGTCTAGTGGTTTAGGTGCCCGCCTCTCACCAAGAGGTTGTGGGTTCGATCCCCACCAGGGGTACTTGGCCTCTCAAAAAAACACAGTACTAGTTTCTGCCCAGGAAACGGACTCAAGAATGATCTTATAAGCTATCAGTTTTCGTCATAATCGTGCTAAAACAAATTAGTATAAACCATATAAAGTGCAATTACAATTCACAGATGTGTGTGTGTGTGCATGGTAAACAAAATTTAATGCACCTCGTGTATGACTGCAGAACTAGCCAGCAACCGTGATTATATATTACAGAAGAGCTGCTGTTAATGGACGCAGAGAGGTTTACTTTGTGCTCCGTGTGAAAGTATCATGGACAAAAGTCTGCACTCGGATTTCATGAAAATATCCCTCCCTTTTGTGACGAAATGTATAAACAATATCTAACCGTACTTGTTCGGCTTAAAAGCACTGCACAGCGTGTTGACGAAATGTTGTCTATTGCAACCTAATAGTGATAATAATATACCAATGAATTTGACTTCTAAAGGTTATATGAGGCTTGTGTGTTAATAAAACATAAAATACATTGTGTATACTGTACGTATAATAATATCCTCTTATTAATACGTATGTACACTGTAAATAATTTGGATGATGAGTACTCCATTCATTTATGTTTGATTGTAACTATCAATTTTTGCATATTTGCATTCATATGTATATGAAAAACTACAGAAACTAGCCCATTAGTAAAAAAAAGTATATTGTTAATGTTCATGTTAAATAATCAGCAATTATTGATGGAAATGAAAAATACTGAATAAAATTGAATAAAAACAACAATGATTTTTAACAAATTTCTGAATAACCGGCTCATTGTCTGATAATTATTATTAATTCTAGGATATCCTAAGAAAGCAAGGTAGCATTTTCAGTTTAATAGAAATGTTCATTTACAGTAATAAAAAGGCGCAACATTGTCAACTCGCCCTGGCACTAGATTAAGCAGTATTGTAGTTTCAGGAGGCATTTAAGCTTCGAAAATCATCCCAATGAATCAGATTAATAAATATTTGTAGTTTGGTCAAAGTATACAGGACCTCCGTTTGCAGCCGCCACACATCACTAAAGTGACAGCAAGGGAGATCCTTCAGTATCTCAATTTACATTCAAAGATTCCGAGAAGCAGTTTCAACTTGATACAAACTGGGTACATGCTGTTCTCGTGACATCTCTCTTCTATGACCTTTCAAGAAGGTCCAAACTTCTAAAGCCTTAAAATAGCGGTCGCATTTAACACGTTTTAATGTCATTCATCAGGGTAGTTTATGATATATACATTTCGCTACATCGTAGTCCTTCTTGCTTACTCATCCCATTCGTAAAATGTTTTGTGTGGTTGCTAGTCCTTGTGTTAACTATTTCAGTCAAGACATATCAAGACAAAAGTCCACGGCGAACCGTGTTCAAAGTGTATTGTCTCTATGGCGTGACTTGAACCAGACTTACTCCAAAGCTTTCGCGGGAAGGCTTTATGGCGATTTGCGTCAGGTCATAGATTAATGAAATCTTAAATATGCACATAGGCAATCTTATATTACTGTTTTAAGAGTTTGCTAATAGTATTTTGTCTATGAACGGGTGTGTCTCTTTAGTGACGCTAGGAATGGTTAATGTTGTAGATCC
Source organism: Mya arenaria (assembly GCF_026914265.1). Classification (NCBI taxonomy): domain Eukaryota; kingdom Metazoa; phylum Mollusca; class Bivalvia; order Myida; family Myidae; genus Mya; species Mya arenaria. Next base: position 42,055,047 of record NC_069138.1, on the reverse strand, counting down.
TACGTGTTCATTTGGTCAACAGGTTAAACATACACTGCGTCTCCTAACATCATCATTAAGCCGCACGATCTTTGATCAGGTATAAAGTGCAGGGATCATCACTTTTAACTTAATATATTGGTGATACATTAGACATGTTTCTGGTTACATAATTAGTAAGCGAATCTCAGTTGTGTAGCATCTACCTCCGCTTGTCAGTGCAAGATGAACTAGTCCAAAGACGATCCAAAATGTAAATAAAATGCATGTACAATTTATTCAAATGATGTCTTACATTGTCCATGTAATTCCTATTCGGAATAAGTTTAGATAGATTAAGTAACTTAAGATTGAAGTAATAAAACTTAAATTATTATGCAATCATTATTATCGATTGCAGAGAGCAGTGTATCGAATAATTGCAGAGTGAGAATGTGCCGTGTTTTGACGATGATACCGGGTGTTATGGAATGGGGTAATACGCATCAAGTTGAGGTAAGGGAATTTGTAGGGAATAAGGAGGTGATGCAAGGCTTTAATAGGGGGCACCGGGCAGTTTATACTCGTTTAAAAATAATTTGTTATCATAGATGCCAATTTCAATATAATCATGGATTTCTTTTAACAAATACACGCTGTTATTTCCGACATTCACATAAGCTCGCATACGCATACAGAAAAGTATCTCTAATGATTTTTCCAAAAAAAGAAGTAAAAAGTTGGCTTATTGGGGAAAATGAAAATGAAGAAAAAAAAGCTCCACACAATTATATTTTAACCAAATGTATCCATTTATTAATAGTAAGTTTATACAATATACAAATAATTCTCATTTAGCAAATCGTCAGACAATTTTATGACAACACAATAGAAAAAGACATTGAGTATAAATGATGATTAAACTTAAATTCAATATTTTACGGACATAAACGATTAGTGCAATTGACACGTTCCGTTTGTCATTATTAGAACAGCGCAACCAATTCATATTCCGGAATATAAGAAAGACATCATATTAACATAAATCAATACAGTATTTTTACAATGCACAACAAATAAAATCCGTTAATATATTAATCAAATATATAAATAAAGAGTTAAAAATAAGAAATTAACACTTTGAATGTCCTGTATATCTGAAAAGAAAGGGGAAATTGAACACAAAAATAATTATTTAAAAGGATCAATGACCAAGAAAAATACACCTACACAAACATGAGCACACGAACACACACTAAGGTTTGTGACCTTCACATATACCCCGAGAATACCTAGTATTTACAGATAAACTCTACAGTTTTAAGGCATATCGCATACTATACATCACTTGTGAGGCTGATGGTTGTTTTTTAAGAATACACTAGTAAAGTTGTATATTATATACATTTAAACATATACTGGGTGAGTACCTAAATCGGAACACTTTCGGCACTATTTGTGAAATAATTTTAGTTAGACTTGCACCACAACTACAAAATTTTGTGAAGTATCAAATTAGAATTCATAAATTTGTTCGAATTTGACCAATATTCAAAACCATTCATGGTGCATAAAGCTTTAATATGAAAACATCTTGTCGTGTTTAACTCGGATCCCGTTTTAACTGAGCAAAAGCGAGTACAGATAACTAAATAAAGAAAGTTAACACCTCAGAGATACAATCCCATACGCTAAATGACGTAGATTTCTCTAACTGGCCTCTCTTGGTTCCTTTCTACTTTATCATTTTGTCAAAAACTTTCTGTAGCGTGGTCGTGTATCTCTGAAAATCTTCCCGGCATGTTTACAAGGTCTTTGTGATTTCTTGTTATAACCGAAGTAGAAGTGTCTTCTTCTGTCGTATCACTATTGACTCTGAAAAATGAATTAAATGACAGCACACAGATGATTTTTTGCGACCAAGGCGAAGCCGAAGTTCACAGATTTTCTGAAAATTGCCAATGTTACCATTACTCCATCAGGCATTTAATATTGATTTTAATATACCGAATTAATTTAAGGTGGTCAATAGTTTTGAATACAAATTCACAATGAAAACCAAGAAAGTATTTCCATATTTTATTATCACAGTAAACAAGAGAACTTCAAGTACGAAAAAGTCACATTTTAAAACAAAAGAACAACGTTTTTATAGCAAGGTACAAACACATGTGCAGTAACGATTGCCGTCTGTCGGACACATGTGCAGTAACGATTGCCGTCTGTCGGACACATGAGCAGTAACGATTGCCGTCTGTCGGACACATGTACAGTAACGATTGCCGTTAGTCGGACACATGTACAGTAACGATTGCCGTCTGTCGGACACATGTGCAGTAACGATTGCCGTCTGTCGGACACATGTACAGTAACGATTACCTTTTGTCGGACACATGTCCAGTAACGATTGCCGTCTGTCGGACACATGTACAGTAACGATTGCCGTCTGTCGGACACATGCACAGTAAAGATTGCCGTCTGTCGGACACATGTACAGTAACGATTGCCGTCTGTCGGACACATGTCCAGTAACGATTACCTTTTGTCGGACACATGTCCAGTAACGATTGCCGTCTGTCGGACACATGTACAGTAACGATTGCCGTCTGTCGGACACATGTACAGTAACGATTGCCGTCTGTCGGACACATATACAGTAACGATTGCCGTATGTCGGACTCATGTGCAGTAACGATTGCCGTCTGTCGGACACATTTGCAGTAACGATTGCCGTCTGTCGGACACATGTACAGTAACGATTGCCGTCTGTCGGACAGATGTACAGTAACGATTGCCGTCTGTCGGACAGATGAACAGTAACGTACAGTAACGATTGCCGTCTGTCGGACACATGTGCAGTAACGATTGCCGTCTGTCGGACACATGTACAGTAACGATTGCCGTCTGTCGGACACCTGTACAATAACGATTTCCGTCTGTCGGACACCTGTACTGTAACGATTGCCGTCTGTCGGACACATGTACAGTAACGATTGCCGTCTGTCGGACACATGTACAGTAACGATTGCCGTCTGTCGGACACATGTCCAGTAACGATTGCCGTCTGTCGGACACATGTATAGTAACGATTGCCGTCTGTCGGACACATGTACAGTAACGATTGCCGTCTGTCGGACACATGTACAGTAACGATTGCCGTCTGTCGGACACATGTACAGTAACGATTGCCGTCTGTCGGACACATGTACAGTAACGATTGCCGTCTGTCGGACACATGTACAGTAACGATTGCCGTCTGTCGGACACATGTACAGTAACGATTGCCGTCTGTCGGACACATGTCCAGTAACGATCACCTTTTGTCGGACACATGTACAGCAACAGCTGTTTACCGACAAATTGTTCAATACTAATTTCGCCTTTTTAATGAATTTAATATAATCCACCATGTCAACTTTGATTGAATTAATTCCGACAGATAGATTGTGTCTTGCAGAATATCATAAGCTCAAACCCAGGAAGTAATGCATTCATCTAGATATACCACATATCAATAATTTATATGTTTAGTCGTAACCATATGTAATTGATATTACAAGCATTACCTGTACATCTGTTTCGTTTTGATGTTTTTCATTCTCACACAGTAGATTATCGCAAAACATCCGACCAATATAACCGACACTCCGACGACATTCCCTATGATTACATGCAGGTCTGCTGAGGCGGATTCCTGAGTTACCTCTCTGCAAAGAAAATATATGTCATGTATAAATATTGTTATCTAATGCTGTGGAAAGATATTCTTGTCGGATGACCGCAGTAGTTCGATTGCCGGCAATTGTTGGTGGTCGTTTAGCCGGACAATTGGGTTTTCTCCGAGTTCTGGGGTTTCTCCCACAAAGCATGACCACAATCTCACGCAACATTATTTCCATGAGAGTCACATAGCGATATATATTATTATATATTTTTTAACAACTATTACATGGTTAAAACACATTTACAACATGGGTTCCAACACATATGTACACTGATTGAATATTGATAATTGAATAAATAAGACTTTGTGTTCATGAATTAGCTACAGGTTGCTTCAAAATATAGTTATCATACATCTCGATCACAGTATCAGTAACATGACGACAAGAGTTGCGATATCTTAAACGAAATCTGTGTGTTTTTGCTTAATACAAAAAGAGCAAAGGTATTAAACTACAAGCAAATTGTAACTTACTTGCAAACAGGTTTTGAGTCAATTACTGTGCACTTAGTTTGTGGACGACAATGGCCATTAGCCGCTAGAAATAATTGGCAAAAGGAATCACTTCCGTCCAGTTTTTCTTGATTAACTAAAATAGAAAAAAAAAACGTTGTTGACCATATAATAACGGTATGCCTGACATGACATCATTTCAAAACGAATGCTTATATTTTATCACATATCATTATAATGTATATATATTACTTCGTTCATACTGGGGCAAAAATAACGTATGCACATCAATGTAGGTATTTGTTGACTTAAAAATTCATACATGCATACTAAATGCAAAGCAAAACATACAGCAACAATAAAAGAATTTCTTCTAATATTTTGAATGTACTAAACAAACACGTTCCATAATTATCAAAACCTATAAACACTATCATACTTTACTAACCCTTGAGGTTGCCAATGGAAGAAACTGACGCACTATACGTTTCGTTTTTTATTACCACTTTAACGTCCTTTACATTTAACGCAGCGTCAACAAAGTCAGCTGCGCCTTGCTCGGTTGCCTTTTTGTTCACTATCACGTCTACCTTTAAACTTCCTCTGAAATAGAAGTACGCGACTTTGACTGACTCAATGACGAAATGAAATTGATTGTTTAGTCTGTTAAAGTTTTATTTTAGAAGTTGTTTTTTCTTGCGACTTTATATCATAAACTGGATAGTTGTGCTTGCATTGTGATACAAAACAACAACATGACAATAATAATAGACACGGACAGTCAAAACTATGATAATAGTGCCACAGCAAAAAAAAACTAATAAAAATACTCGATATAGACACCACGCAAAATATTCTCAAAAACACACTTAAATAATTATCGCCATTGATTTATCATTTAAAATCTTTTGAAGCGCAAATATAATTTGTAGCAACGTGAGATATGTCACAAACCTCGAGAATGCTGTAATTGTCAGCCATAAGAAATTGTCCCCCATCAGTGTTTTGAAGTGTTCGGTCAGCTTGAAAACAAATGTTAAAACATGTTTAGTTTTATCAAGTTAATTATAGTGACGTCTCTCCGTTCTCCAAATTATACAACAGTATTGGTGTCCAGCTTCAGAGGCCAAGAAAACATGCATGCACAAGTATAGGCTTTGAACCTGTATACGGTATGTTCAGGTGCTTAACAAAACAAAATGTGATTTATTTCAAGAATTTTCTTCATGCTTTTCAATTCAGTTTTCCTTTTCAATAAATCCTGAATATTGGTACTTAAAGACACAAAATCTTACTGACAATTACAGTATTTAGCTCTGTTGCCACATGTCTTATTATTATTATATACATCTGTTGATGTTGCTACTTCTCCTTGAGCCCGGCTCTGATCGCAGAACCTCTATATGCCCGTCGACGTTGTTGCCGTGACGATGGCAACACCTATACATATAGACCGCTCTCACCCTGCCACAACATGTTTAATGCCAACACAAGCCTTTGGTAAGTACATTTGCTTAAACAATTCATTTCTTTTCAATGTTTTATTTTGTTAAATTATATATTATGGACTTCCCTGAAGACGTGTGTTTCATTACCAGGTCAAGAACCTGCTTTGATTTTTAGTGTTTTGATTCTTGGGTATATTGTTTTATTGATTATAGAAGCCAAACTCCTAGATAGTAACACTGATAGACATAATATCAAGAGCCCATATCAAACCCCTGTGAATTTCACCACCGAAAAAAAAAATTGATGTAACGACAGAGTCCTGTGGATGGGGCAGCCCCTTCGGTAGACGCAAGTTCCCTTGTAGAATAAGTTCATTAATTGACATTTTAACATTTATTGGTTTGATCAGCTGTAATTTTATTCATTGTTACCTTTCTTTAACGTTTGCACATGTTTACTTTCCAAACATTATTTTGTTTTCCAACCTTATCAAATTTAGTAATTTGTTACCACAGCACCGTAAATGTATATAGATTTACAAATTCTACCGCAACTCTTACAATAAAGTAAGCAATCAAAGATGGGGTACAAATAATGAAATTTTCTCAACTACTTCATGCTGTTTTCATTGAACTTTTTAAAATGTTATGATATTGTAAAATTGCTTAATATGGCAATTAACAAACAAGGTAATTAAAGCTTATTATACTCCAATGATTAATCAGTTAGACAGTTAAGTGCCGCGAGTCACCAAAAGAAAAATGTGTAATTGGTATCTGGACTATCATTACACAAACGCCCATTAGCATATCAACTTCCATTCCTTAAATGAACTGCCTTTCGGCAATTGTGTTTATCATCCGATGAACGCAACATCTTCAGATATGTTCGGATCGCAATTCATCGCATAACAACATATATGAAAATTGTTCATCTTGTTATTGTTTGTATTTTCTCAGCAAGTCCCGTAAAATTTATATCAACGTTTTAGAAAGTGTTTATTTATGATAGGTTGAATGTATTGATGTCAAAAATGTTTCAATTTTACGTTTAAAAGTGATTTCAAGTGGTTGATTTTTTCCCGCGTTACTGTGGCGTTATTTGTTAAAATGTTCCCGGTAACAGTCGGGTCATTCCATTAACAGAATGTGTAAGGAAGGGTAACTGAAAGGTTTTCTTAAATAATATGAAGTTTTGTTTTAACAATAATGAATGAAATAATGCACTAGTGGTGTAAATATAAGTAACTAATTGCGGGTTCGATTTCATTATCGGGCTCCACACACTTTGACCAGCCCAATTGCGTTCATAGCCCAATAATAACATCAACCCCGCAATTCATTCCATAAATGAATAATTATATAATAGGGTCGGAAATATAATAGCCATACCGGTGGTTTGACCGCATTGGTCAACTCTTCGACAGTGTTGGGGTCAGTTAAGTTTGCAGATTCCAATTCCTCCAATGGTATGTTAAAGACCATTTCGAGTTGTATATCATCTGTTTCGGCTGTCAAGGCTAACAAATACAAGAAACTCCATTTACCATACCATCTGAGAAATAGAGACTTTTCGTGCATGGCTTTTATATAATAATTGATACGACATAATGATTGCCCTCCCAGGCACCAACACATGCACAAGTAAAGTTATTGGTATCGTCAATACAGGTGATTCCGTTCTTACATGGGTCGCCAGCGCAATCGTCAATATCTGCGCAAAGAACCAAATTTGATTACACTATCGAACATATCAATAAATAATGATAATGAATTCGCACTAAACAAAATAATTATTTAAAATTCTAGGAATCATAATTATTTCACAGGTTGGCCTCTCCCAGCCTTTAACACATAAGTTGTTGCTCCGTTCTTACATGGGTCAACGGTACAATCGTCCGTATCTGCGTGTATAGTCATTTAAGATTTAATGTCAAAAGGTTTTAATGATGTTTACTTACAGTTTTTTATTTAGCGAAAACGAGGAAATATATTTAGAATCTTACTTCGTTCACAGAATGTTCCTTCCCAGCCATCAACACATATACAAGTAAAGCTGTTAGTGTCATCTGTACAGGTGCCTCCGTTCTCACATGGGTCACCAGTGCAATCGTCCGTATCTGCGACAAACCACCAACTTTGATAATACGATATTTGTTTTTATTTAATGGTAATAAAAAAATGTTCTGCATTTAGGGCAAAGTGGAATGCTCAATAAAAACCACAGAATACTTACTAATTGGGCCGGATCGTCCCTCCCATCCGTTGCCACATGTACATGTGAAGCTGTTATTCGTTTAGGGGAAAGTAGAATGCTTAACAAAACGTTAAGGTTACTTACCAATTTCACAGGTTGGTCCCTCCCAGCCGTTGCAACACTCACATATAAAGCTGTTAATGCCGTCAATACAGGTGGCTCCGTTCTCACATGGGTCACCAACACATTCATCCGTATCTGTGTAAGCAAACAACTGTGATATTATATCGAACTTATGTTAATACCAGCAAACAAATTATTTAAGATAAAACATAATGTTCAAAAGGAATCATAGGATTTATTTCACAGATTAATCCCTTTTAGCCGTTTACTCATGAACAGTTGTGAGTGTTAATGCTGTCAATAGAAATGGCACCATTCATATATAGATTGCCAGGACAATTGTCCGCAGATGCGTGAATATTCAATTTAGATTATACTATCAAACTGTCTTGATTACAATAACTTACTATTGTGCATTTAATGCAAACAATACTGTTTAGATCTAATCTTAGGAAGCTTACTACGTCCACAGGATGGTCCCTCCCAGCCATCGGCACATGCACAAGTGAAGCTGTTAATGCCGTCAGTGCATGTGGCTCCGTTTTCACATGGGTCACCAGTACAATCGTCCGTATCTGCAATAAAACAAATGTGATTATACCATCATCACTTGCAATGACATTGACACATTTTTTCACACTTTGCACAAAACATAATGCTCAATGGAAATTTGAAGATACTTACTTATTTCACAGGTTGTTCCCTCCCAGCCATTAGCACATGTACATGTATAGCTGTCAATTCCGTCAATGCAGGATGCTCCATTTTCACACGGATCGCTAGCACATTCATCAGTATCTGCATAAGTGAGAAATGTGATTAAAATATCGAACTGTTAATGTCAATAGCATATTCAAATTTATTTCGGACAAAACAGAATTTAACCAAAATCAATCAAAGTACACATACTTATTTCATTCTCCGTTCTCACATGTGTCGCCAGCAAATCGTTCGTATTTTCGCAAATAACCGTCTTTGATGATAACATGATACTTAATTCATTGACTAAAACACATCGCTATGCATTCAGTGCAAATTAAAATGCTAATAAAGAGGTTTAGGGAACTTACTAATTGCACAGGTTAATCCCTCCCAGCCAATGTCACATACACACATAAAACTGTTAATTCCGTCAATGCAGGAAGCTCCGTTCTTACATGGATCGCTAGCACATTCATCAGTATCTGCGTAAATAATCAAATTTGATATAACGAACTTATGTTATAACCAATATCATATTTCAATTCTAAAAGAAAAACACAGAAATATAAAAAATAAAAAAAAATAAAAGAAACCTACTAATTTCACAGGTGGCTCCCTCCCAGCCGTCAACACATGAACAGTAGTAGCTGTTAATGCCGTCTGTACAGGTGGCTCCGTTCTTACATGGGTCACCAGTACAATCGTCTGTATCTGTGTAAATACTCAATTTAAATTAAAAATCGAAATGTTTAAATACAGTACCTAACTGTTATTCATTTAGCGAACTCAAGACTATAAAAACCATCTTTCGAAAGTGTCTACTATATTTAAATATCTAGATATTTTATTATCTTCTTACAATAATAAAGCGTACTGTGTTTAGGTCAAAGTAGATTGCTTAATTAAACTTGAGTGCATTTACTTATTTGGCAGGTTTGTCCCTCCCAGCCGTTACCACATGCACAGATGAAGCTGTCAATGCCGTCAGTACACGTGGCACCATTATTACAAGAGTTGCCTGCACAATCATCCGTATCTGCACAAATACACACATTTGATTAATATAATGATACTTTATTGTATAACAAGAACAAATCGGAAAGCAATCAGGGCAAAGTGGAATGCTGAATTAAAAATAAAGAATACTCACTAATTTCACAGGTTGCTCCCTCCCAGCCGCTGCCACACTCACAGATAAAGCTGTTAATGCCGTCAATACAGGTGGCTCCGTTCTCACATGGGTCACCAACACATTCATCCGTATCTGCGTAAAATAGCCAACAATAACATATATAAAATCATTAAGGACGAAACAGAATGTTTAAGAACGAGCATAGGACATTTACGATTTTTACAGGTTGATCCTTCCCAGCCGTTTACACATGAACAGTTGTAAATGTAAATGCGAATTGTCTCTATTAGATTTACTTACAATCATGATTCAGGGCAACCAATACTGTATGGAATAAAACTGCAGAAGCTTGGTTCACTAGCACAATCGTCCGTATCTGCGCATACAATCAACTTTAATAATACAATCAAACTTTTAATGACAGTAAGAAACTGTAACGCATTTAGAATAAAACAGAACGCAAAAGGAACATTTGACGACACTAACTCATATTACAGGTTGGTCCCTCCCAGCCATCAATACATGAACAGCTGTAGCTGTTAATGCCGTCAGTACATGTGGATCCGTTCTTACATGGGTCGCTAGCACAATCGTCTGAATCTGCGCAAAAAAAAACAACTCATTTGATTTTAGTATCTTTACTTTGTGGCATTGACACATTCTTACGTATTTAGCAGAAAATAGAAAGCTCAATAAAAATTTGGGGACACTTACTTATTTCACAGGTTGTTCCCTCCCAGCCATCAACACATGTACAAGTATAGCTGTCAATTCCGTCAATGCAGGATGCTCCATTCTCACATGGATCGCTAGCACATTCGTCAGTATCTGCGTAAATACGCAACTTTGATATAATACCGAATTTCTGTTAATGCCGATAACATATTTTAATTCCTTTCGGACAGAACTGATTAAAAAGAATCACTGACACTTATTTCATTCGGCGTTTTTACATGGGACTCCAGCAACTCTTTCGTATTTTCGCAAAAAAACAACAAACATTGATGATACAATCATACCTTTTTTAGTGACTTCAACACATCTATATGCATTCAGTGCAAATAAAAATGCTAGAGAAAAGGTTAAGGGTACTCACTAATTGCACAGGTTAGTCCCTCCCAGCCGTTGCCACATGTACATATAAAGCTGTTAATTCCGTCAATGCAGGAGGCTCCATTTACACATGGGTCGCTAGCACATTCATCAGTATCTGCGCAGAAAACAACACATTTATTTAAAGCATCTTTATTTTTTTGCATTTACACATTCTTACGCAATTAGCAGAAAACAGAATGGGTAATAAAAATTTGGGGACACTTACTTATTTCACAGGTTGTTCCCTCCCAGCCATCAGCACATGTACAAGTATAGCTGTCAACTCCGTCAATGCAGGATGCTCCATTCTCACATGGATTGCTAGCACATTCATCAGTATCTGCGTAAATAAGCAACGTTGATATAACGATCTTTTTTTTATGTCTTTATCATATTCTATTTCAATTAAAAGAACACAGAAACACTAGTACAATTGTTCGTGTCTGCGCAAATAATCAACTTTGATAATACGATAATTCTTTAAAATTTATAGCAATAAATAATAGTTCTGCGGTTAGGTCAAAGTGGCTTGCTTAATTAAACTTGAGTGCATTTACTTATTATGCAGGTTTGCCCCTCCCAACCGTTACCACATGCACAGGTGAAGCTGTTAATGCCGTCAGTACACGTGGCATCATTATCACAAGGATTGCCTGCACAATCATTCGTATCTGCACAAATACACAAATTTGATTAATATAATCATACTTTATTGTATACCAAGAATAAATCGGAAAGCAAACAGGGCAAAGTTTAATGCTGAATTGAAAATAAAGAATACTCACTAATTTCACAGGTTGCTCCCTCCCAGCCGCTGCCACACTCACAGATAAAGCTGTTAATGCCGTCAATACAGGGAGCTCCGTTCTCACATGGGTCACCAACACATTCATCCTTATCTGCGTAAATAGCCAACAATAACATATAATAAATCATTAAGGACGAAACAGAATGTTTAAGAACGAGCATAGGACATTTACGATTTTTACAGGTTGATCCTTCCCAGCCGTTTACACATGAACAGTTGTAAATGTTAATGCGAAATTTCTTTATTAGATTTACTTACAATCATGATTCAGGGCAACCAATATTGTACGAAAAAAACTTCAGAAGCTTACTAAGTTCACAGGTTGCTCCCTCCCAGCCATCAACACATGCACAAGTGAAGCTGTTAATGCCGTCAGTACATGTCGCGTTGTTCTGACATGGTTCACTAGCACAATCGTCCGTATCTGCGGAAACAATTAACTTTAATAATACAATCATACTTTTAATGACAGTAAGAAACTGTAAAGCATTTATGACAAAACAGAACACATAATGAAATTTGACGAAACTAACTCATATTACAGGTTGGTCCATTCCAGCCATCAATACATGAACAGCTGTAGCTACCTAAATGAGCAATTTTAATATATATTCGAATTTCTGTTAATGCCGATAACATATTTTAATTCCTTTCGGAAAAGAATGAATTTAAAAAAAAATCAAAGACACATACTTATTTCATTCGGCGATTTTACATGGGACTCCAGCAAATATTTCGTATTTTCGCGAATAACCAACTTTGATGATACAATCATACCTTTTTTATTGACTTCAACACATCTATATGCATTCAGTGCATGTTAGAATGCATATGAAAAGGTACTCACTAATTGCACAGGTTAGTCCCTCCCAGCCATTGTCACATACACACATAAAACTGTTAATTTCGTCAATGCAGGAAGCTCCGTTCTCACATGGATCGCTAGCACATTCATCAGTATCTGCGTAAATAAGCAACTTTGATATAACGAACTTTTTTTAATGCCTTTATCATATTTTAATTCAATTAAAAGAACACAGAAACACTTGTACAATTGTTCGTATCTGCGCAAATCATCAACTTTGATAATACGGTAATTATTTTAAACTTATAGCAATAAATAATTGCTATGCGGTATGGTCAAAGTGGATTGCTTAATTAAACTTGAATGTATTTACTAATTTGGCAGGTTAGACCCTCCCAGCCGTTGTCACATGCACAGGTGAAGCTGTTAATTCCGTCAGTACATGTGGCTCCGTTCTCACAAGGGTTGCCTACACAATCGTCCGTATCTGCACAAATACACAAATTTGATCAATATAATCATATTTTATTGTCTAAAAAGAACAAATCGGAAAGCAATCAGGGCAAAGTGGAATGTTTAATTGAAATTAAAGAATACTCACTAGTTTCACAGGTTTGTCCCTCCCATCCGTTGCCACACCGACAAATAAAGCTGTTATTGCCGTCAATACAGGTGGCTCCGTTCTCACATGGGTCACCAACACATTCATCCGTATCTGCGTAAATAGCCAACAATAACATATAATAAATCATTAAGGATGGAACAGAATGCTTTAGAACGAGCATAGGACATTTACGATTTTTACAGGTTGATCCTTCCCAGCCGTTTACACATGAACAGTTGTAAATGTTAATGCGAATTGTCTTTATTAGATTTACTTACAATCATGATTCAGGGCAACCGATATTGTACGAAAAAAACTTCAGAAGCTTACTAAGTTCACAGGTTGCTCCCTCCCAGCCATCAACACATGCACATGTGAAGCTGTTAATGCCGTCAGTACATGTCGCTCCGTTTTTACATGGTTCACTTGCACAATCGTCCGTATCTGCGCAAACAATCAATTTAATAATACAATCATACTTTTAAAGCCATCGAGAAACTGTAACGCATTTAGTGCAAAACTGAACGCATAATGAAATTTGACAACACTAACTCATATTACAGGTTGGTCCATCCCAGCCATCAATACATGAACAACTGTAGCTGTAAATGCCGTCAGTACATGTGGCTCCGTTCTTACATGGGTCGCTTGCACAATCGTCTGTATCTGCGCAAAAAAACAACACATTTGATTATAGCATATTAAGTTTTTGCCATTGACACATTATTACGCATATAGCAGAAAAAATAATGCTGGATAAAAAATGGGGACACTTACTTATTTCACAGGTTGTTCCCTCCCAGCCATCAGCACATGTACAAGTATAGCTGTCAACTCCGTCAATGCAGGATGCTCCATTCTCACATGGATTGCTAGCACATTCATCAGTATCTACGCAGAAATGCTACTTTGTTTTAATATCAAACTTTTATTAAATCCAAAAACATATTTTAATTCATTTTGTCACATGCACATATAAAGCTGTTAAGTCCGTCGATGCAAGCGGCTCCGTTCTCACATGGATCGCTAACACATTCATCAGTATCTACGTAAATAAGCAACTTTGATATAACGAACTTTTGTTAATGCCTATATCATATTTCAATTCAATTATAAGAACACAGAAACACTAGTACAATCGTTCGTATCCGCGGAAATCACCAACTTTGATAATACAATTATTCTTTATTAATAGCAATAACATATAGTGATGCGGTTAGGTAAAAGTAGAATGAAAAATAAACATGAGTGTATTTACTAATATGGCAGGTTAGTCCCTCCCAGCCGTTGTCACATGCACAGGTGAAGCTGTTAATTCCGTCAGTACATGTGGCTCCGTTCTCACAAGGGTTGCCTGCACAATCGTCTGTATCTGTGCAAATTACCAAATTTGATAAATAAATATTTATTGTATAACAAAAACAAGTAGTTAAGCATTAAGGGCAAAGTGGCATGCTTAATTTGAAATTAAGAATACTCACTAATTTCACAGGTTGGTCCCTCCCAGCCGCTGCCACACTCACAGATAAAACTGTTAATGCCGTCAATACAGGTGGCTCCGTTCTCACATGTGTTACCAACACATTCATCAGTATCTGTGTAAATAGCCAACAATACCATATATTAAATATTAAAGGACGAAACAGAAAAACGAGCAGAGGACATTTACTTATTTTACAGGTTGATCCCTCCCAGCCGTTTTTACATGAACTATTGTAAATGTTATGCATTGAATACAGGTGGCTCCATTCATATTTAGATCGCCAGAACAATCATACAAAAATGCGAACTGTCTGAATTCGGTTTACTTACTTTCATGCATTAGGCAAACAATACAGTTACGAAATAAGCTTAGGAAGCTTACTACGTTCACAGGTTGCTCCCTCCCAGCCATCAACACATGCACAAGTGAAGCTGTTAATGGCGTCAGTACATGAGGCTCCGTTCTTACATGGATCGCCAGAACAATCGTCTGTATCTGCAAAAAAATCAAATTTGATTATACCATCTTAAATTTTTAATGGCACTGACACATTCTAACGTTTTAAGTACAAAAACAGAATGCTAATTGAAAGATTGAGGACACTTATTTATTTCACAGGTTAGTCCCTCCCAGCCGTTGCCACGTGCACATATAAAATTGTTTATGCCGTCAATGCAGGAGGCTCCGTTCTCACATGGATTGCTAGCACATTCATCAGTGTCTGCATAAATGGGCAACTTTGATATAAAATCAACTTATGTCAAGGCAGCATCATAAATAAATTCATTTAGGAACAACAGGACTTATTTCACAGGTTGATCATCCCAGCTGTTTAGACATGTACAGTTGTACTTTTGTAAGTGTTGTCAATACAGGTGGCTCCATTCATAGATTGATCGCAACAACAATCGATCGTAGTATAATATAGATATGACTTAATAAGATTTACTTCTTACATGCATTACGGACAAACAATTATGTAACGAACTAATCAAAAGAAGCCTTCTAAAATTACAGGTCGTCCCCTCCCAGTAATCAACACATACACAAGTAAAGCTATTAATGCCGTCAGTACATGTGGCTCCGTTCTTACATGGTTCGCTATCACACTCGTCCCTATCTGCTCAAATAACCAGCTGTTACACCACATCATATTTTTATGACATTAAAAAAGTGTTACATAGTTAGCACATAAAGAAGGCTTAATCAGAATTTGACTACACATACTTATCTCACAGGATGTTCCCTCCCAGCCATCAGTACATGCACAACTGAAGCTGTTAATGCCGTCAGTACATGTGGCTCCGTTCTCACAAGGGTTGCCTGCACAATCATCCGTATCTGCGCAAATAAAATATCAATAATTTCACAGGTTGGTCCCTCCCGACCGTTGCCCCATATACATGTTCGGTTGTTTATGCCATTAGTGCAGATTGCTCTGTTCTCACAATGGTCAACAGCTCAATCATCCGTATCTGCGTAAATAGCCAACTATGGATATAATATCGGACTTATTTTAATGCCAATAACATTTGCATTAATTTGGACAAATTAATTTGTTATAAACTAATCACTATGCACTCTAGGTTCCCCCCGGCCTTTGGCACATTCGAATGTAGCTCCTAATACCGTCATCACAGGCTGCTCCGTTCTGACATTGTCCACTAGCACAATATCGCCTGTATTGACACAGATATTGTACCATAATTCTAATATTGAAGTAATTAAAATTATAGTGACAACAAGTTTTGTTACACACTGAAGGAAATAGGATAATTATAATTATCTCTACAAACATACTTATTGTTATTAAGTTTTTTCCTCCCATCCATCAACATATAAACAGCTGTAGCTGTTAATGCCGTCAGCGCATGTGGCTCCGTTTGCACATGGTCCAATAGCACAAGTATCCGTATCTCGACAAATAATAAACGTTCATTGAAATTCCAAGCTATTCATTACACCTTCATTTACAAAGTATAACGAAAGTAAGTTTTAATAGGACATTTTAGAAACATACTGTTTTCACAGGTTTTTCCCTCCCATCCATCAACACATGTACATTTAAAGTTGTTAATGTCGTCATCACAGGTGGCTCCGTTTACACATGGGCCGCTAGCACAATCGTCAGTATCTGCACAAATACCAAACGTTTGAGAAAATGGAATAACACTCTTGTTAGATCATCTGTAAAAGCTTGATGATATCACATGCTGGTACCACCCGACCGCTGACACATGCACGGTAGCTATTTCTTTCAGGTTGTTCCATTATTACATGGGTCGTTAAAGCAAAATGGCTAAATTGTAATGTGCATCTTTTTTGTATTATTATAATCTTGAGAAACACTCTAGTACGAAACACTTCATTCACATTTGTCTTATGTGTCATGGTGTGGATTTGACTGCAGTTGTTTCCCCTAAGCCTTACTATATACACAATTAATCCGGAAAATGATAATTGAATGCCTAGTATATGTTTAGATTTTCTCTGAAAACCCTTTAAGAATTTGGAGCACAAAAGAACAAAAACACCTGTACTTAATTGACAATGTATGCCCTCCCATCCTTCATTGCACTGACACTTGTAGCTGTTAATGCCGTCAATGCAAGTTGCTCCATTTTTACAGGAATTGTTTGCACACTCGTCTCTGTCTGTGGAATATAAAATATTTCGTATGAGTTGAAAAATAAACCAGTTTTTGGTATATTTATAAACGTATAAAAACATGTTTTACCTATTTCACAGAATGTCCGGAAAACCCAACAGCGCATGTGCAGGAATAACCGTCAGCCATATCATGACATGTTGCACCATTCTGACAAGGTTCTCCATCACAGCTTGGAATCTCTACAAAACATACATCAAAGCGCAATACTAATTGGTTATTTAGTCAAAAATAAACATCAATGCGCGATATAATTGGGTTATCAACTCAACGCAATCATCAATGCGCGATATTAATGAGTCGTCCACTCAAAAACATAAATCAACGAGCGACATTAATGGGTTAAACAAAACAAACACATATATCAATGCGTGATATTGATTGCTTATCTACTCAAACACACACCATTGTGAGTTATAAATGGGTTATCTACTCAGGACGATAATGAAAACACTACTCTGGTAAAGAGGTATAACTCGTCAGTGTCACATTGTATTGATGCATTAGTTATGTGAGTGAGTGCTGATATGTGAATGTAACTCTATTACTGGGTATTTGAGTTTTTCGAATTGTACACGCAAAACATGCCTTAAATCATTCGATTTAATGGATATTGTAAAAGTTGGCTAGCGTATTGTCTAGTGCATATTTCCTTTATATATTCGTGTCGTAGTAAGCGGCCCTCTACTCTTCTGGTAAGGATATATATAAACATAATTTTGATGGTGTATATAACTATATATGGACAAAGAAGTACATTGAAAAGTTTGACTGTAATTTGGTGAAGGGAAATACCACATATATCGGTATATTGCACATAAATAATCCTAGTTTTTGCTAAATTCATGTTGAATTACCGTTTTCACAATGAGTTCCGTCGAAACCACCAGCACACTTGCATGTATATGTGTTTAAACCGTCTTCACAACTACCGTTGTTTTGACAAGGGTTGCTTAGACAATCGTCGATGTCTGCAATGCAATACCGAATGTAGAGAAATTAGAATAATAATAATAATAATAATAATAATAATAATAATAATAATAATAGTTTTAATAATAATAATAATAATAATAATAATAATAATAATAATAATAATAATAATAATAATGATAATAATAATAAAACCCAAAACATGAAATTATATTAGGTTCCCGATAGCTGTCCAATAGTTCTAAACCTAACGCAAATTTTCCTCAGGTCCATGTGCTCCAATAAGTTATTCTTTACATTTAACACCGGGGATGAGCAAAAAAAGTCACGTGACCACAAATGCAAACGCCAGTAGTATTTTGGCTCGATTGATCGTCAATCAAGGTAAGTTTCTTATCGATATTTTTGTTATACGCGAGAGTTTGTTCAAATGACATAGCGCAAAAAGAATGCATTGTTTTGTCTTTCGATCGGTGTATTGGTCACCATTCATGTCTGCATAGTTTTCGAGAACACTTCGATACAAATTGTGTCCATGAATGCAAACGCACGTAGGTGGTGTTAAAATGTCAAATATTAAGATAAATTGCCACATGTTTTCAATTGTTTTGACTTTCAGTTGTTCAATAATGGTTTTTATTTGTTTTATGAATATTCTGTGCGATGCAATTTGCACAAACAAATGCATTTTCTGAAGAATTTATATTTAGCAAACGCACGTTGGCATTTTCATAAGGCAAAGGCACGTAGTCTACCAAAAATGACAAACGCACGTAGGCATCTTATATAATAATAAAAACGAGTTATCGTATATGTCGAAAGCTTTTACAACTTTTTATTCTTTTTATATCCATAACTATTGCTGTAAGATTTTTGAATTTATATTTAATTATTATTATGATCATAATGCTTACGGTCATATGCATAAGGGAAAGTGAAACGCTTTATGTCGTTTTACTTAGCTAGATAAGCCATCTTTTAAAATTTTAATAAGCGTTTGTTTGCGCGAGACGTATTTTTATGAAAATGCTTTTACAGATGATATTCTTTTAACAAACTACAATTTGTGTAATATATTTTGCAAGTAAATCAAGTGGCGCTTAATTAATGAATGACAGTGTCTGTTTCAGTGATGTCATTTGTTTGCCACGTTTGTGGGAATGCGTTGAAAACGACATGGGGGCTGAAATTGCATGAGCGCCGCAAACACGGTGTAAAAGCATTTACACGCTGTTAGAAACAGTTATACACAACGTAGAGCTTGACGCGCCATATGTTAGTGTATTCTAGTATTAAAAAATGCTTATATTATTCTTGTTTTTTCTATATTATTCTATAATTAAGCAATTATCTACCAGTCACAAGCTCAGGCGTTTTTATTAAAGGTTACCAAAATATTGCAATTAAAGTATTTTAATTGCATACCTTTAAAGGCATACATGTATTTATACAGATGGATTCAATAAGCAGTTTCTGTGCCCGAAATGCATGCAGGAGGTCACCACACATACGTACCTGAACAGGCATTGGCGAGGAGAAGATGGCACGACATGTTATACGTGCGACATGTGTGGGATTTCAATGGAGGAGAAATAGACCTGAAGGCTCATATGGACGGCCATACCGGCGAGAAATCACACCAGTGCGCTGAATGTGGGAAATGTTATCGGCATAGAAGTAGATTGTGCAAGCAAAAGTTATTAAACACACCAAATAAAACATCAAAATTTAGATAATAAGTATCTTGCATGGCCGAGAGTGCAAGGTTCATCCCAACCCGAACATAGAGTGTATTGCGAAAGCGGGGTTTACCGTGTTTCCGCAAAACACCCTGCGAGAGGGGTGGGATGAACCTATCTTACACGAGCGGCGATGATCCTGGAAAAACCTGGAAATCTTTTGTGCGTAGAGAATATAATGCGCGTATAGATTTGTAATAATTCGTGGTTGTTATGGATATGCGTGCAGTGATTTGGATTATGTTTATGTTATGATTAAATATTTATAGTCCTTAAAAGAGGACAGCGTTATTTCTTGAATGGAGCGCGAAAACTTTTCTATTGCTCCATTTGAAGCGAGAAATAATCAATTTTGATTTTTAAAATTGCCACGAGACAATGTTGCCATGATGCTACAGACGGCAGTCATCTACAAGGAAGGTAATTGTGTGATGACGATTAAAAGAATAAATTCCATACTGGTACTTGTTTTATCTTGGCCCTTGCCAAATTTTTAGGTCAACTTATCTGATGTGGTAGAAAGTAGAATCTCAGGCAGATCATAACAAAAGTATTGTTTATTAATTAATCGTTATGTTATTTGATTACTTATCTTTGATTTTATCTGATTATCTGTGATCGCTTTTATTGTCAATCAATTTATTCAATGTATAGAATTAATCTAAGATATACAGTTATAGAATAAATGAAGAATGTTTCCATCATAATGTCTTTATTTCTGTAAAACAGCACTTATACATACAGTTTAAAGATTATTTTCAGTGATATAAACATTGGTCCGGGTAGAGCATACATTGTCATTGTATCATCGCAATTCATTTTATGGTTATCATTATCACAATATCTGTCATTAACAATTATCATGACAGTATTATCATCACGACATAAAGAATGGTTAAATAAAAGGTTCATTAAAGATGTTAAAATTATGTTCAAATTAAATGTTTATCCCCATGCGATCTGTTACAAGCATCTTGGAATCGTTACGTCTGGCCCGCTCCCAGCACACACCCTTCTGTAATGCATTTCTGTTTATCAAAACAGTCTCGTACTGTACTGTACTCCGACTCTTTGTATCAAACGTGTGGTTCCTGAAATGTGACATTACAACAGCTGTTCTAAATGTTCGAAATAAACATTTAACAAGCATTGTTAAGTTAGATAAGTCTGTATACCACCAGTATGGCCGGATGAGAGTTTGTTCGAGAACTCATATTTCCCGCAACACTCCCGCATAATATCGTGTCAATGTTTGTTACGTATCATAAATTTATATAACTTTCATTATGATGGATATTTAATATTAAAGCGGATAAATGTCTTCAATTAAAGGCTAACGAAATATTCGTTTGCTCCTTATTATAAGATGCCTACGTGCGTTTGCCATTTTAGGTAGACTACGTACGTTTGCTAAATTTGAAATACTTCAGAAAATGCATTTTTGTACATATTGCATCGCACAAAATATTCATAAAGCAATTAAAAACAATTATTGAACAACAGAAAAACAAACATTTGAATTAAATGTGGCAATTTATCAAAATATGTGACATTTTAACACTTCCTACGTGCGTTTGCATTTATGGACACAATTTGTATCGAAGTGTTCTCGGAAACTATGCAGACATGAAGGGTGACCAATACACCGATCGAAAGACAAAACAATGCATTTTTTTTGCGCTATGTCATTTGAACGAACTCTCGCGTATAACAAAAATATCGATAAGAAACTTACCTTGATTGACGATCAATCGAGCCAAAATACTACTGGCGTTTGCATTTGGGGTCACGTGACTTTTTTTGCTCATCCCCGGTGTTTAAGTTAATTTAGCACCTATGATTTTCTTCATAGCATTTACAAACGATTTGATTACACGGAAATAAAAATGTGCCAATCGATCAGCCAAATATTAGGAGATCGATCAAATTGGCATGATTTCAGCCATGTGGTTTGTGTTTTAGTTAATTCGTATCTTTGAGCAAAATCATTAAACATTTAATACAAGATATATTTACAAATGAATACAACGAACTCAAGTTGCAATACGTCCATTTTACCCGAGTTTGCCTGGACATTTTTAAGTGACTCATACCTTTCCCATATGGTTAACTTTATTGCATTTTGATGGGTATTTGAACGTTTCGCGCTCATTTGCTGTTAGATGTTTTTTCCTGTATTCATTGTCTTCATAAATCTTAACATAAACCAAATATGTACAAACTGTAAAAAAGTAAAATTTGATTATCTTTGACACTATTTATGATATACCCGTGACGAAATGTGGTCCTTAAATTATTTTGAGGAGTACACAAGACTGACATAATCATAATCATCCTTCTGCAAGAAACCAACCTAATTCGCAATTCGGTCCTTCCCACCCATCTTTGCAAGCACATGTATAACCGTTCACACCATCAATACAGGTTCCGTCGTTTACACAGGGATTGCTTTCACATTCATCGATATCTAGATAATAGAATGGTGCATTATTAAACTAACTGAAATGTATGGTTACTAAAATGAAATTGCTTACCAAAATATTCTTACTTTATTTTCAATGGTATACTAATCGAGGTTGTCAGATTAACATAAGAACAATACTTTGCTCGCAATGTGTCCCGTTCCAGCCATCTGCGCACATACAACTATATCCTTCGTAGCCATTGATACATGTAGCATTGTTCAAACAAGGATTACATCCCGCCAAGGCTGTTAAACGAATAGTAAAGAACAGAGAGTCAATTTATGTCTGATCAACAGCATTTGCTAAAAAGTAAATGCAAGAAAGACTACACAAAATATATCTATGCACCTCAATTCAATAAAACGCAGATACAAGAACAATGAAATAAAAAGTAAACCAATTAAAGGCACCCAGTAACGACTTAAACACTGAACGAGAGACACAAACACCACCAACAATTTATCAATAAATGATGGGATCAAAACATTGGAACTGTCAGTGAAATACTATACCACATTGGTAAATCCAAGTAACGTTTCCACCAAGCTCACTAGAGCATTCTGAACAGCCTATATACTCGCCCTGCACGTAACACAGACCATCCCTCATACAAGAACCGTCCTACAAAATGAACATACATGTTATTAACTGACTGGATAAATTGCCTTTAGAACTACAATTTTCCGACAAGATAAAGCAGAATTCGTTATAGATAAAAACACACTATAATTCGCACGTGTTTGAGTATTTAATATGTCACTTAGTACTCACTATCCTTTCACATATGACTTCAGTGCCAATTCTCGTGCATTGTACACAATCACTGTCATGCACCACGATAATATCATCGACGCTATATAAATCACCATCGTTGCTCAGAGAAATGTTGTATCCCAATGCCAAAAAACCATCAGGGATTGTGGGTCCTGCGGGTGGCAAGAGACATTTGATTTCGTCAGGGGCAAGCATATACCCCTCCGTCTCAAATGTAAACTCTGTATACGTAAACGAAGTGTTCGTTACCTATAATATTGAATATAGTATGCATCATCATATCACTTATATTATATACATACAATGATTAAAGACGTAAAAATGAGCCCACCAAATGTTCTGCCAAAACTCATTTATTAAACGTCTGTAATACATCATTTAATATTGTTATATGTTTTTCTGACAGTTGGTACGTTTGACCGCCACAGTCTTTTTCTTTCGTTAATTTAAGTACTGTTTACAGGAGCCACCACAAGTAAACAAGTTAAAGTCTTAAGCCTGATTGTAAGCTGTACATAAAAACCTTAAAAACTCAATGACTGGCGGTAATGCGTTACACATTTATTTAATTATTACTTACTTGACATGATGCGTATTTAAACAAATACTTGTTCTAGATTCAGTACATTCGGAGGATATCCTTGAACAGATCTAGAGACATAGTGCATACAGTGAAGCTTACCCAGAAGTGTTTTAAAAAACACTTGACTGTATTAGCAATGTTTGTGCCAAAAACTGACGTTCTTTCGCACGGTCTGTATTTCAAATCACAATATCCTCGGTCCGGGATTCCATACATAGTCACAGGCTTCGATAGGTCTACTGAGCAATCGATACTGGTGAAACCCTTGTAACACTCACAAGTTCCTGAAGTAAATAGCTATCGGCTGCCACTCTTTTTAATGTTATATCAAACAAACAAAATGAACAATGCGATAAAAAGAACACAAACCATGCATTACCAGCTTAATTTTTGCTATAAATTTATTTAATGTCTATCAAACGTTCAGCTTTATATGGCAGATTAAACAAATAATAACAATTTAATCTTCAGGGACAACGCTAGTAGCATAAGACACTGAACGAGAAAAGCACATTGTATCACTTTATCAGCGATAAACCGATTACATGGACATTAAACTGTTCTCGGGTTACCGCCTTGGACCAGTCAATGGTTAATTCACCTCGGGATTAAACTTCATGAGCCTGCAAGCTTTCACTTCGCCCAATTTGGTACATTTATGGATATGCTAAATGCAATACTTCGTTGTTGGTAAATAAACTATATTTTCCCCTGATGCGATAATTATGTGAACCATGTATTTAACAAGATCTTTTTAGAATAATCTTTAGTAATTCTGTTTCATTCCATGTAAAAGAATATAATTTTTAAGTTTTTTTATAGCACTTATTCTTTGAAATTACATTTTTATAACTGCTATTTAAAAGTTGCATATTTGAAGATAAGCCATCCCAATATAAGTTCAAAAAGGTTGCAGAAATTCTCGGTCATCAAGCACTGGACTATCCTCTTACTGAGTGTTTAAATTGGTAAATCTCATGAAATTTACACGCCGCTTAGTGTGATACAAGGCTCTTATTATGACGTATTTAAAGTGCTCATCATTGAGGTTAAAGAGGAGGTCTTAATGAGTGTTATTGGCAAACATATAGACAGTGCGAAATGGAAATTGTTCACACCCATGTATAACTTATTAAAACTAAACAATACTTATTTGAAAGATGGTGATCGTCTTAGAAAATTGAAGAACATATATAAAAAACTCAAATTTATAATACATATGCATTAAATCACCTGAAATCACCAAATTGTGTGTGTGTATATATATATATATATATATATATATATATATATTTTATATATATATATATATATATATATATATATATATATATATATATATATATATATCAATGAAGAAAAACATCACTTAAAACCTGTGTGTATTTAATAGTTTCTTTTGCTATCAATGTTTATTCAGCAGTGTGTGTATACCACGTCAATATAAATAACGTCATACATCCTACGCCGGAAGGCAATATTTTGTTTCAAATGAAGACTTTAAACACATATAATTTTACGATTTAATCACCATTTTAAATGAAACAAAGCGCAGTCTACGCCGCTTACAGAGCCCCACCTTTTACTAGAGCTTGATTGAGAGTTAAGTTTCTTTAAACACTTCGACAAACCTTTTCACATAACCGCCGCCTGATGTAGCACTGTCAAAACATAAGTTTGGAAACAGGTTTGTCGAAGTGTTTGAGGAAACTAATCACCTCATAGAACTCTGTTAATAAAACGAAGGCGGGACTCTATGGATGGTATAGACTGCATTTTGTTTCATTTAAAATGGTGAAGAAAAAGAAAACTTATCTTTGTTTTAAATCATCATTCAAAGCAAAATATTGCCTTCTAACAAAGCATTTATGACGTAATTTATCACGTGGTATACACACATTGATAAAAACCTTAAAATTATTCTCATAGTGAACCAATTTAAATAAGTAAATTTTCAATTAATTTAAACAGAAATGTCATTGAAAATGATTGCATTAGTAATTGAATTAATGCTGCGCCTTTGTATTTTTCACAGCAGAATGTACCTATACCACAATGGTCAAGAAAAATAACACAAATAACTTTCGTTTAGCCACCATTGTTACCTGCACCCCGTCTTTTACTTACCGTTGTTATTACACATTCATCTAACGTTGTTGCGTGCACCCCGTTTTTAACCTATCGTTGTTGCACCTCGTCGCTACCTTATCGTTGTTAAATGCATTCCGTCGATTACTCATCGCTGTTACATGCAGTACGTCTTTACTTATAGTTCTTATAGTACTACAACCCGTCCTGTACGTATACTTGTAACATGCAGCCCGTCTTTTACTTGCCGTTGTTATATGCACCCCGTCATTAAGTTATAGTTGTAACATGCACCGCGTCTTTACTTACCGTTGTTACAATCACCCCGCCCGTAACACTCTTGTGGGCAGTCATTGATGACAATCTCATTCAACACTTCCATCGTGTATTCAGGCTCTAAGGAATCCTGAATAATAACATCCGTGACATTTTCTATTTCTTTTCCGTCCACTACAAGTGTAATGTTGTTGAAGTCTTCTGCTGGGGGTGGAATTGATGCGTTCATCATCGAATAGCATTTCTTCTTTTGCAAGTCGACATAGGATGGTGTAAAAACAGTGTCATCAATTGCCTGCAATTTAGCAACTGAGTCCTAAACCTTGTTAACAAACATAGTTTTTTTAGGTCGAGAATTATATATACTGCTGTACTTAATGAACGCATTAAAACATTTTGTGATGGACATTGCCTTATTTTGGATGCACATTCGGATGCCAGTATGAAAGGTTGATTGTTGATGCATGTTCAAAACTATTTAGTTTAAACATTTTATATTTATGGATATGATGAAATGTTGTTTTGTTTTTTATAGAAATGCCTTATGGCTGAATATGTGTAAATGTGATATTCATGGCAAACTACTAAATATTTACGATGTGTTCCAAAATGTCAAATTCTGAATGAACCCATCTACTTTAAACTATTTTGGATGATGTTAGTCTATGTCAAGGTGAGGTTATGTAACCTTTCCCTTTTTTGTCTTTGTCTATTATATTTTCAATAATAATATATTTTAAGGTTTCAAGGTTTTAAATAAATTATTTAGTTTTGATGTTATTGTTTTTTTGCATATGATATGGTGTTTGAATGAAACGCGTACATGGGCATTTAAGTAATTTGTATGAGCATTGTCATGCCTAAAAAGTTTTTCTAAAACTAAAGATTGTAATACAAAATACCACTTTTGTCCGAATTTATGGTGAACTAAGAAGAAAACCGTTATATATTCATAGATATATAAGAATAATATAAATATGTGTAGTACATGCTGATAATTATTTCTAAGGACTGCGTATGAACAAGCTTTGGTTGATTGTAATAGAGGTAAATGATATTGGGTTTCCAATGTTAAAAAAATATTCGATAATTTAAGTTTCTGTTATATATATACGACAATGCTGCAAATAAAGTTTATAATTTGTCCTTGAACAACGGGGTAGAGAAACCTTTAATATAGAAACACTCTAAAATATAAAAAAGTTTTTAATGTTTTGCCGTAAAGCCTACGTTTATACTTTACAAGACTTAGACATCAGTACATCCACTGGTAAATATACCCGAAATCGAACGTTTCGTGAGGAAAGATATTGTTTTGTTTGTTTATATGTTGAATAAGCTCTGGATATGAAAAATATCTTATTTACTTTTGAGCGATAAATATTTAGTTCAACCTCCAATAAATATAATTTCAAATATTTTTTTACTACTTTTTTGAACATTTTTGTACGATAAATTGTTTTTATATGTTTTGCCATTGTATATGCACGTTGACATCATGTATGTAATGCAGACATTGCAAGTTGTACTGTCTAAATAGAATATTTGTTTTGTTCAGTGCCCATGATTGGCTGTCTTTCAATATAAACTAAACAAAGGACACATATTGTATAAAAATAAACATACCACACAATAAAACCCCACAGACAATCAACACATGAATCGAACTATATTGACGAAAACATGATGGGGTTATCGCCCTAGAATGGTCGGTGAACAGAAATTCACTGGGGGTTAAAATAGTGTTTAAGTACTAAACATTAATCACAAGAAAAAAAAATGAAAAACCGAAATCAGGTATAATTATAATAGTTTACACCAGCGTTGAATAGAAAAGGTAATTTCTTTTTAAATATTTTGTAAACAAGTAAAGAGTAAATGTAGTTACCAAGATGTCATCAACACAGTTTTGCAAATAATCTGTTTGGGTAAAATTCTTCAACTGTGAACAAATTCTCAAAACCGTTATGTTGAATGCATCCTCACAGTATGCCCAGGCAGTTGCGTTATCGAAAGTGATTCCGGTCAGTGGCTGTAAAAAACAGTTGGATTATGAAAATAGACAATGGGCTGATTATTGAGAGCTTTGTTAAAGTAAATGACGTGATTATTGACATCGTTGTTCCCTTTTAAACGTGATTAAAGAACCGTTTGGTGATGTACTCAATTATTTAAGTACAAACAAGTTCAGCCGAAACAGTTCTTTCAAATATTAATTGATAAACACCATATATAAAGACTAAAATGCTACCTGTGCACAAATTATCTGCTTTTTTCCGTTTTATTTTGAAAGTCAATTAATTGCATTGAAATTGTTAAACAATGTTTTGCATCAATCTATATTGTGCGCCTTTAAAATCACGCAAAAGAATGTATCATCATATTGCAACTAAATATCTTACTGTTAAATCAAACTCCGTTTCACTCAAATCCATTGATGTTACAGCACTTTCATGCGTATCAGACTCCCCGCTATTCACACTCCGTTTACGTCGTGTTAATCGGGTTGTGAAACACCTATCGAACTGGTCCTCATTTCCATGCACATAACAAAATGTTGGGCCAACCGCACTGCATATAATGTTTTTAGATATGTCTCCGTTCGTGTTAGTGCACGAACAAAAACGTTTTTGTCCGGGCCAAGGTGTAAGATTTTTTACCCTTTCAAACAGGTTCTTATCGTCTGGTACTCTGAAATGAACGATTAGGGCTTTAATCCGACCGTATGTATATCGTAACCAGGGTATGTGACAATAGTAGGTTGTTTTGCCCTTTTTAATGCAAAAAAGCATGTGAATTTTGTTGTGGTTAATATGACGACTAGTGATAAATCCTATATTTCTTGTCCCGAAAGTTTAAGCATTGCAAAGAAGTAGAAGTAATAACTTCTCATATGTTCAATCTCATTATTTTGCTTGCACGAAAACTGATGGCCAATTTTAATTGCTTTATACTATAAAAAAAATAAGTAACTTATATTGTAAGATGTAACTTTGTGCTCCTAAAAGCAGTTTATTGATAGAAAACGTGTAGATCCGAAGGCGATAAGATCAAACAAAACAAAGAACCGATGAAATGAAACTATTCGACAATTTGCTTTTATAACTTGCATATATAATTGTACGACTAGGTATGAGTATGAAATTTGGCTTCCTTTATGTAAATTATTTTAAAATTTATATTTAAATTCCGTTATTCTGAAAGTTGAAGCTAATATATATGCAAAAAGCTACAGAAACATGCTCAGTAGCAAAAAGTTTAAACATAAACCCGGTTTAGTGGTAACCCTTTATTTACCACATTAATTTAATTTAAAGGTCCACTCTCTGCAAAGGTGTGCCTTATATTGCAGATTGTAATGTGAACAAGGTCAGCCGAAACTACTAATATATGGATAGGATGCCTAAAAAGTTAAAATGTTAACAAAGACACATAATGTTGAGGCTTGAGACTCTAAGAATCGGAAAAGCAAGACCAATTGCAATATCATTAAAAATGAAGCACACCGAGTGCTCGCATATACAGAATTTTAAATTTCCACGGAAAACTAATCAACAGAATAAATAAAGACTCCACGGTTAAATGGAGGTGAGCGGTTAGCATTTGTGCTATAAGATAATGAGTTAATGAATAACCTCCATGATTGTCTCCAAGCAGCTACGTTTGATGTTCTAGACCCGTCTAGATAGGTATAGTCATTGAACATATTCCCATCCTGGTAACCGCAAAGACCTGTTGGCTTGTTAGAATCAGCATTTGATGCCCAGATGTCTACATTGAGAAAAGGTGCCCTGTATGGATTCACCTGAACTCTCGTTTTTGTTGGAAGAATAATCTGCAAAAACACAACAACAACAAAATAAAAAAATCTTAGCCATTCTATGTATAAAATGTGCACTTTTAAATCTGCAAATGACAATGATGATTTAAATCATATTGATAAATAGCCTTAATGATATACAAGCGCCTTAATTAAATCATGTCTTACATCTATTAATCCGGATGATGATGTGGTAATTTTAAGAACTTTCTCGTCTTCACATGATGTATACTTTCTTTCAAAGTAGTGTCCCGTTTCACAAGCAGATATGGAGAACACATCCCGGCCGGCATTAACGACGACACCACAGTTGCATGTTACTCCCCAACCAGGTCGACATTGTTTTGTTTTAATCAAAACCTATGATAAGCAGTTAAAATGATCGATAATAACACTTCATACACGTTCATATACTCACGTATTGTTTGATAGTACTTAACTTACATGTAGGTGCAATCCTGATTGGTCTAAGAGTAATAATGACTCAAACATTGCATTTTATGAGAAAGAATTTCAGAATAGTATTCTTTTACTGTTTAGCCTATGCATTAATGTATGTTTAAATTTTGTGCCTACGCCCTCTATGTGCATATAATTCGTTTTTTATCAAAATGATGGACATGGTAGTGGCGTTTTGAATATAATAAAATATTAAAATAAAAAATACGGAATTTTAATTTGATATATGCATGCGTTAATATATGCGAATAACAATTATAGATAATATGATTGGCTTTTCTGTGGCATAACTGATTATTTGACAAAGAAAATGATGACAAATATTTTGAGAGTTTGTGAGAAAGAATAATTATCGACCATGATCTGATCTAACAAGAAATGTCCAGGGATTTTCTGGAATAGCTTTCTTATTTTCTTAATGTATATTCTTAAATTGAGCCACCATATCTTACACTGTAATATACGAGATAAGCAATTAATGACTTCTGTTTCGGCAAAATGCATTTTGTTCTCATCCTCGGCCATGCCATCCCAACTGGAAAATCAGCAAATCTACATGTTTACCGAAACAGGGGTCTGGTTTATTTTTGACTTCTAGTTATCAAATATAAAGTGATATTCCAAGCAAAACGAGGCATTAACCGAGGTAATTATTGTCTTATAAGGTGATTATTACATCTTATATAATTAATATAGCAAGTCCATAGGTGTTTTATTCTATGTTGTATTCACTATCGAGTAACATAAAAAGTAGGTACGAACAATCTAAAGAAATAACATACACAAACACCTTTTTCATATAGCAGTGATATCAAACTGTAATAAAACAAGAACTAGTTAATATGACAATCTTATTTAGTTCAACAAAGGTTTTCTTGCCAAGCCCTGATACGGAATTATAATAACCTGTAATGATTCTTCGGTATTGATGTAAAGATACCACACACCCACGTCGTGGTGCTGAAATTGTCTGAAAACGATTGTTTCTATTCAGTCTTATGTTTTTTTACACATAACACATTCAAGGTATATACACAAACAAGGTCTTCTTAGAAAACGTCGTAAAGAAGAACTAAAAAGCGGGTTAAGTGCATGGAGTAGATATTGCGGTATTAGCCTAGGTATAACAAAAAGTCTTTCAAAACATGTCCGTCGATTGAACGAATTTTAAGATATCATACTTTGAACATGTCCATACAAACTGTGTGCATGAAGAACTATGCAATGACTGGCAAATGTGACTTACGTTCCGTCAAACGTTCGCATACGTGGGTCGTTATTTGACCAACAATGAGCTGATCGTAGTTGCCTTGTTTCTAAAAGAGCTTTAATCTGAAAAAAATACAGTATATTGCAATATCCATTTAAATGCCTCAATCAACTCTAGCGGCCTAATGAGTTTTAATCTTCTTATGTAAAGGTCAAACATTTGAACAGAATTAACGACTAAATGCACTTAGTGCAATCAATGAATTGTTTGTAAAAGTTACAAACATGTTCAAAATATGAAATATATAATTCTATTGTATTTTTTTAGTTTCAAAACAACCGTGTAAATTATTATTAACAAACGCAGATACTGAGACTTTAGGCATGACCTATATGTTGTTCTTCAAATTGAGTTTAAATTAGTTTATATAGTATCATGTACTTACTGTCAGTATTTTTAAAAATTTCGTTTGAAAAAATGAGTGATAGTGAGATCCCGTATGAAGTGAAACATGAAACTCCTGCTTGTATGAACCTTTCCAATCGCCAGTGACCAAATCTATGTGCACCGAAACGTTTTTTCCAATGTCATTTTGAAGTATTCGTCCCCCGCATTTCATATCATAGTTTCTTCCATCGCCGGCACTTATACTCGAAAATCTACAATTTTTATTTTCATCCAACTGAACTAAAAGCACATCTAAGGAGCAACCGCGTTTTCTTGTCGGACTACATCCAAACGGAATGTTTAATCGAAGATTGAGCTTCGCTGTCTTTCTTTGATTTAATGGCGTGTCCACAAGGGTTAATGAAGAGTCACTATCCACCTGTATAAAGTATAAACAATTACATAAAAATGAGATTATATTTATTTAAGTGCCATCTTCGATAAACGTAATAACATGAATACAATGTGATCGTGAAAAGGGCGATAAATATGCAGAGGTTTACACATATTCACTTTCATTAAGAAAATCTTTGAAAAGTAAAGCAATATGTTAAAAGCTGCACTCTCACAGATTTACCGTTTTTCCAACTTTATTATTTTTTGTCTTGGAATTAGCAAATGTTTGCGTAAAACTCTGCCAACCAATAACGAAAGACTGTTGACAAAAGATCATATTGCAGATTTTCATATTTCCATTTCAAACATAATGTTTTATGGCTAAAACCGTTACTAAAGGTTTAGAAAAATGCATAAAACATCAATTTTGAAGCAGAAAAATAAAAAAAATCTGCGATCTGATCCATTCATCAGTCTTCACTGGTTTTAAGATATTTACGCAAAAATTTGCTCGTTCCAAGACAAAAAAATAAAAAGTTGTCAAAACGTTCAATCTGTGAGAGTGCAGCTTTAAGATATCAATATGTACATTCATTGATATGTTACTTATGACGAGTTTATGATTTGCACTGTGCTCTTTGTGGAGTTTTGTGCTGTTCTTCCATGTTTCTTGTCTGTGATTTTTTTGTTTTTGTGTTCTATGTCTTTGGCGTTTATTCAGTGCCATTCAACCGTGTTTATGTTTAATTTTTTGCTACTGAGCTTGTTTCTGTAGTTTTTCACATAAGTATTGGTTGAAATCTTAGATATCTTAGAAGGTCCGTTTGGATATTGCACAAATTGCAACTATTTAAAAGACAGTTAACAAACAAAATGAAACGTACATATATGTAAGTGATGGTTAGTAATGGACAAGTCATTTTTTCTAAAGAGACCTACTAAAAAGTACTACACATACTTCTATACCACAAAACAATTCGGGACTGGTCTTTGGCTCACTAACATTTCCGTTGAGTTTAAACATTGCCCTCACAATACAAACAATCTGTAAAAGAAAGAAAATAAGTATTATTCAGCTCGGTTCTGAATCAAACACACGAAAAAAACAAACAAAGTTACTATTCAATTTTGATCCTTTTTGCGGGTTGTGTAGATGTAATAATTGTGCTGTAACATTAGGTGGCTCATTTTCTGTGTCCTTTTGGCTCTAAAGTTTTCTAATCAGGGGTAATGTTTGAAATTTTGTCGACTTAGCTTGGCTTGTCTAGTAGATTTTATTGCATATTAATACGTTTAGACGACATAACACACGACAGCAGTTGACTCGAAACAACTGCAGCAGGGAGTTGATTAAGTTGTATAGGTGGATAGGTTAGACCTGAATGTTCTTACCGTATCACCAAATCCATAGCTTTTTGCCGTCATATCATGTTCCGTAAGCATCGTTGATGTATTAAAAGTATCACTAAATTGTTCAGGTCCTTTTTGAGTCAATTCATCAATAAGGGTATTTCGTAGCGAAATGGCCCATGTTACCTTGTACAGTACGGCTTTTTCAACATGTGGATCAAAAGTACAATAGAATCGTAAAGTGTTGGTTTTAGCTTCATTATGCACTGCGGGCGTTATGATTGGATTGATTGAAGTCATATTTGGTGGTTCACCGTTAACTGAAATATTGAAGTCAAAGGTGTTTTTTTTAGTTCCCAGTAGTATCGTTTTTCAGCCAGACTCTAAAACATATACAGATTGAAAACCCCACAAATCGTACTGGCCAACATTTCAAATCAATGGTTCAAGTGCCAATTGCACAAAAGTCATGCGTTTTCGATGGATATTCAATAAATGTTATTTTAAGAAAAACGAACCATGTTGTTCAAAATGTTTGTGAATTCTTACCAATTAATTTTTATGCAATTTCGTAACTTGATGGTAGATTTTTGCGTATTTCATCAAACGCTTTATCTAGAATTGAGATATCCATGATAAGACACTTGTGTGCAACTGTATGATAGCATCATAACTTGAGACAAAAATATGTGACGTTTATGTCGTAAACGTTACTAAGCCCAAAAAAACAACCACCTGTGTTTCCGGTAACCCGACCAACCCTATTTTTCCTCGCCGACCCTAACTTTAGGCATAAAAGTAAAAAATCAAAAATTAAATATATCGTCGTTATTTTTGTTGTTTGTCTGTTCTGTTCCTGGAGAATAAACTTTCATTCCTGATTATGTATTACCGAGACGCTTTGTCAACAGGGAAACAAAATGGCGGAGTTCAGCGATCCCTGTCCGATATCTTCAAATTGGCAAACGCATGTTTATGGTCCGAACACGTGGTTGATCACAGGAGACACATTTTGCTGTCTTTATAATGAAAATATTTAGGATAGTTCGCGGTGTTATTTATTCATGTCCAAAATAGAACTTACTTTTTTACAATAGGCTTTCCGTATTCATGCAGGCTTCATACGATTAGGCTCTGCGAATTCATGCAGGCTTAATTGCGAGGTTCACATTTCATTAATCGTTACACTAATTTATTCGCAGTTATCAATGGTTATTTATTTCGCCTAATTTAAGTCCAATCAACTGAAATTCAAACAAAAACCTGCGAAAGTTATAACAACACATTTATAGGAATGTGTCCGCTGCGGATCAAACGATACAATTTGTGACATCAGAGCACGAGCGGTAATAAGATCAAAGGCGCGTGGCTATGGTTTATATTTAAACTGGTCGGTCGGATACTATATGATAACATTTGGATTTCGTTTAGGCTCGTAAGAAAATACCATAAACATGTTATAATCAATATTCGTCGTCTGGGAATCTTAAAAACAATGACCGAAATGTTTGAATTCACTACGAATATAAACAATAAAATGATTGTAACGAGAATAACGATAAATTATAAATAATAAAATAAGATACGTAAAATAAATCCATATCCGCGTTTACTTGTTCTATTATTAACCTTCCTCCGCATAAGAGTTGACAAGTTGACACAGTTGACAAGAAAATCGGCGAAAAAGCAAATTAACAATTTTAGTTGATAAATGACTGTTTCGCTAGAACATCATCATAGATTTGTAGAAATTGAAGTGCTTGATTTTTCCAAAAACCGATCGCGTCTTATAAAGGAGTATTGTATACAAAAAACACCAACTTTCATGGGCAAAATTGGCGGGAAAATACGGTAGTCGAAGGTAAGGAAATGATTTCAGACATTAAACAATCCTGTTTTTTTCTGACTTTTTGTTAATTATGGAAAGCTTAGATATTATATAATTGATTTGATGCAACAGAAATTTGCATGAAATCGAAACTGTAAAAAATAATAAATTAATAAATTCCCGACCGTTTTTTTTGTGGCCATGTTACTGGAAACACTGGTATTTTTTTGGCCTAAATGGTATCCAACAGTAGTTTAAATGGCCAAAAAAACATTATTGCGACATTTCAAGTGTTATTTACTTTTAAGCTTAAATCTTTAGCAAGCATACCACATAGATAATTGTGTACATGTGTTCGAGCATTGAAATAGTGAAACTTTCAAACCAGAAATGTGCATTATAGAGAGGTACCTCATGTATAGTGTGTGTGTTATATCTGAAGTTCTTTTTTATCAATTGTAATGAAAGAAAAGTTGTATTACCTTCGCTGTCATCCAGTAGCTCTGAAACGTAAAAGTGTAAATTAAAACACGCACACACACACACACACACACACACACACACGCGCGCGCGCGCACACACACACACACACACACACACACACACACACACGTATCATTCTGTCGTTTCGTCACGTGATCAAACATTATATATGAAACACGTTCCTGCGGAATTATGTCATTCTCTCAGTGGCGGTTTCGTGGGCTTGTGGTAACACACTTGATTGTCAATCCAGGGATCGCAGGTTCGATTCCTCGCCCTATCACTTAACATACTTACGCCATCCGGGCGAGACGTTAAAGGAGGGGTCCCGAGTGACAGGGCTGTACAATAGAGCAAGTTAACGAACCAGTAGAGCTCTGACCAGGGTTACATTCTGTCCGTGCACTATGCTCCATAAATCTAAAGTGACTAGCAATCTTATCGGAGCACTCGCCGACTTGACAAGACCCGAGAGCGAATATAAATAAGCTTACACGACCCTCATTCTGGCACTGACCTTTCGCCAGAAGCTCAATATGTCAAAGTACTAGAGATTGTGGGTTTCCGAGATAATTTTCAAGGTGTATATTCCGTGTGTGCCCTGCACTTCGGTGATCGGGTAGCTTAACCTAGATCATACTGCATTTCAAGGCAATCCAGGGGATTTATTTGAGAGAATGTTGCTCGAATATTTGCGTTTGAAGGCGTGTTTTCCGCATCGTTTGAGTTAACAGGCTTTTCGGAAATCAGGTGGTAAATGACGAAGGGTTGTTAACTAGTTCTTTCTATTGCCGTTTACGAGTGCGAACGGGAAATAACACCTAAGCCAGAGTAACAAGACGTTACTTAACCAAAGGTTCGTGCTTCAAAAGAGGAACTTGATGACGAATAAGCGAGATTAAGTTACTGAATCTACAGTTCCACCGATAGTATTGAGTTCACGGGTTTTTAAGGGTACGGGGAGCTAGTGTTGGTCGGACAATGAGGTCAAGTGTGTTAATTTTACGAATGGAAGAAGTGATATTGTCCGGTAGCTGAGCTACCATGAGTCGGACGGTCTACGGTGTAAGTGTGAGTGATAGTAGTAGTTGATGAGGCAACTAGTTGAGCTAGCTAGAATCCTATGTGTTGTTAATGACCGCATTGTATTCACTTAATTTATATGTATATATTTAATAGAAATAGCAATTATTTTTATTTTTGGTTAATTAATAGCATAAGCTACTAACCATTTTCTAAGCATTTGGTACAAGTGAATTGAATTAAAGTCATCAGCGTAAACGAACAGCGAAATCTATGGTCAGGTAGGTTAAAGCAAAACATAATTTATATGAAGCAATAGCAAAATAAGTATAACTTAGAATTGAAGTCTTTAACCGCTCGATTGCTTGATAAGCAAAAAGGGAGAGAAATGACACAATAGGGCTGAAAATGATCATATATAGTATATCATGTGTTTTCGATCCTTAAACGCGATGTCTTGCCGAAACACGACAAGCATCAGTATCGGCTTACGCACGTGCCCTCAGGATATCTTAATTCATATAATTATGTGTAAAGAAATTGACATAGAAAAATCCATTGTTTGTGTAATATATATTATATCATCAAATAGCGCGTATAGGAGCGTCATAGCATGCACTTATTTACTTTAATGCTGAACCTCGAAGATCGCGTTTTAAAAGATGGTTTATTTGCAGTTTTAATTAACTTCCTGTAGGAAATATATATTCCATGAAGCTCTATTTAAATGCAATACTTTACTATCCATAAAACATTCCGTTGCAGACCACGAAATAAGAAATGGCGCGTAGTTGCGCTTGACTCATCTGGCATGGGGCGCCAGAAGTAATTTTCACGCACGACAAAGTTCACCGAACACGTCTGTCAATTGTGCATAACTATTTGTCAGTTTATGAATGTCATTAAGAGGTTCCGGTTTTAAATTAAATAACTCTTTTTAAAGCATTTCGTTAGTGCATATTTGGATGCATACATATATAATAACACTATTCGAGAAAAGTCATGACTGTAGATCACATTATTTTTAAATAAACAGTTAATCTAAACCAGCTTCCAAATGAATGTTTTTATCAACTTACCTATGCAGTATGCTTCAGGACAGCCCCAGACTTCAACCAGTTTAAAAACGTACCTATCATCTTCACACAGTTTTGCCTTAATCGTTATTTTGTCATGGCACACATCTCTACCATCAGTCAAACAGAGTTCTAAATCAACTATGCCTTGTGCCGTGTCAGCTGGTAATTCACCTAGAACACGCAAACAGATACTGCAGTCTCCTCAAAAAAGAAACGAAATACTACTTGGTATGCCCGATAGCAGGGTTATACAATATAGGTAAGCAGTACTTTCGTAATGAGATAATTCATTTATTCTTCCAAGTAGCAGCTTATTCGGTAGGTGTTTGTTAAAACCGGCTTATCTATATAATAGGGTATGCTTTTTGCATAATAAATTGAGCATTTTCTGTAAGATGCTCGGTTTCATATATCCAGAATATTAGTTTCAAAGCGAACAACTGAATAACTGAGCCGTTTCGCCCGAAACTCATTTCAAGGTCAGTGCAACGCAACACTGTGCGGTATCATCACTAACGTTGTTAATATAACGGCAAATTGCACCGTGCACTTTGCAGAATTATAAAACAAATTAATAAACTTTTATTTAGAAAATGCATCCTGGACCATGTATACGGGTACCCAATGGCAGAACACTGACCACAAGTCGAGTTCAAATAGTTCAGGCTTTGATTAGAATATTTGTTCTAAATATGGCTCTTTATCCTCTTATAAGATTTCTGACAGTGAAATAGTCGACAAGACCTGTAAAACATAAACATACAAAGTCACAGTTACATTGTAATTATAGTTTTAAAACAGTTGAAGACTGAGTGAATCGGAAGGAATTGTATTGTGACTCAAGAAAGAGCCCTGAAGACTATCACATTTAGCAAATCATCTCCTATAAAACCTCTTCGAAAATAAGCTACTTGGGCAAATCGATCATAGCTCTTTTCTGTGTTTTCTTTTAATTTTCCGAAACCTGAGGGAGATGCTTTGAGGTGTTGTCTTCAAAGGAAATGCAGATCGAGCATGTCGACTGCATAAGGGTGTTGACGCTCTGATATTCTAAATAGGATATTTGCTCACAGTTTGTGGTAAGAAGTGTCAACCAGTGAACAGGCAAATGCAGGATTTTAGATGCATGTCACTCCAGCATAGACCCTTAATGACATCAAAATGGCTCAGCAGAATGCAAATGTATTAAGAAGTTGGTACACCATGGAGGGAAAGGCCGTATACATGTAATCGTTGAGCGATCTGTTTATCAGAACGGCAATGTGTACAGACAAATGGCGTCGAGTGTACCGAGAGCTTCCTATTACCAAACATAGAGGCATTCACTGTCGCGAAAATGGTAGCACAGGTTGCGAGTAGGTTCGGGGTCTCAAATTAAATCCATGATGATTACTCCGAATCAGGTATTGTGAAAGATTCCATAGAAACTTGCAAAAGGCGAAAAACTATGTCGTGAAACTACCACGAACATTGGACATTTATTAGATGATTCCGTGTATTAAACTAATGGCAAGAATTACTTGGGTTCTGGTTTGATTGAACATCTAGATAATGCGAAAAGGTGTTTGATATCGAACATGGGCAGGTCAATGCTCAGTCAACAGCGATACCATGTTGCGAAATTCTCGTTCTGACACGGTATTGTATTTGTCGGGCGATAATGTGAATGTGTATTTTGAAAATACAGTTCAATAAACAGAATAAAAAAAAAACTTTTGCCTAAAACACTGTTGTTGTTTATAAAGTTTGTTTGTCTTGTTTTGTTTTTTTCAACGATGGGCCCTTATTGCCAGAGGTGTAAATGTGATGACAGTTCACTAAACACGAGTCATAAGTCATTTAAGGACATATCGTCGGGTACTTTAAAAAGTCCCCTTACTCTTACAATAACTGGCTTGGATTCGGCTTTAACACCTATGTGTTGTCTTGGCTACAAATAAAGCTGTGCAACAAATCAGCTCAAATCACCGTGACGATATGAATGCCATGTGCAACAATAATGTTGTTACATTTATGTGCTTAAAACTGTTTTCCATGTGTCGATACAATGTTCGTGCTTTGAATGTAAATAAATGTCTAGTATAGCGTTTTATGCTATATTCCCTCTATTGTTGTACAATAGATGATACATGAGTCAAATCCACATATGTTTTCGTTTTATTATTTTAGTAGTTCCCGAGTTGATTATGGTTTTCTATAGTTATATTTAGTAAATTTAGAGGTCAATCTCAGAATCTCAGCTCGTCCTATGGAAAGACCCTCCATTGGCGAAAAACGCAATTTGAGGAGGAATCCATCTAATTTCACATTGTTTACAAGTATGAAGGCAGTGGAATTGAAATTTTTCGATTTTGTTGTTTTTCTGTTTATAATTTATTGCTTTTTTCTTCCTGAAAATGGAGAATTTGAAAGGCTCATTTTGGGAAATCAGGGTCCGCCGCGCGTACAGGCTACGACAAAGTAGGTTAGTTTACTTTAGCGAATTATAATAATAGTAGACTACTAAATGTTCTAAAATATTTATTTCGGCAATCGAATATTCAAATATTCGATCGAAAGAATTACCGAATATTCGAAAATTAATTTTGCCCTTCGTTTGCATCCCTAGTATTTTCCAGTCAGGCCAGGAAAGCTTTTTTCACATGGATTGTGTGGGCTTATATGTTTGCTTAATACTGTTTGTTAAATTCGAAAACGATACGCTTTGGCTGGAAGCCAGCGAAAAATCAATTCTGCAAATTTACAAAACTTGTTTATCATTTTGGACATGGAGCTGAAGATACTGTTTCTGTGCCGAGTATGAACCCGATTTACTAATTCGAAACAAAACTCGTAAAGGTAAACAAGACAGTTTACCGAATCAGCCTTGATACAATTATATTATAAATCATTTAGTAAACCTATTACACTACCTAAGTAACTCGAGAATGCAGACTTGTTGATCAGTTGAATGACACTTATCTGTTTATCAGTTTGTTGTGTTGATAAATAAGTAGGGCATATCGCAACCTACTATCAGTGGTTTACAGTGTGGACAAAATGTGCATATTCATTCAAGTGATTGTTCTTTAGACATAGGCATAGCTATTTTAACTATTGTATACAGTATGATATTTCAATATCGTTATAATATTTGATACCTGGAATATGCTCTCATCATCCATGCTAAAGCCTTATATTTCATGGAATAGAAACCCTGAATTACTCAATCGAACACATGTCGTATTTTCAGCATTTATCTACTAATTTAAAATATGACTTTTATCAAACTGAAGGTACTTTTGGAATTTTATTTTTTATAAAACTATGTATCAACAAAGACCTTTGCACAATTACGTCCAATATGTATTAACGCGTCCATATACTTCAAATCCAATGCTATCTTTAAACATTTTTACACACATTGTAAAGCTTATAACTTATATAAAACTATTAGAAGTAACTTTATGTTAGCTATTAATAGCGGACAAATGTATTTTGATCTGGATTACTGTGTTGTTTATAAACTTTAGCTTTACTATTGCTATGTGGCTTACAAACGGAATAAATGTATCATATTTTACAACCATTTTTTTCATGGAAATGTTGAAGGTTTTATAACGTTGAATATAAAATGATTTAATGATGATTAAAAACTAGTTGTGTATTCAGGAGCCATGAGGAGACCATAAAAAAGAATAGGAGGCCAACGGTTGTCAACTTTGCCAACCGTTGAGCAAAAACCGTGTGGACGAAAGTAATAAAGTTCTCGCTAAACCTACTCTCGAACACGCGTAAATACTAAAGCCATGCCCAATGGGATCATTCTTCTTACATATGCTGAACATAGGATAGGTAAAGAGTACACGTAAAGGATGTTGTCCCCCTCACGAATTCAAATAAATTATATATGGACCCGGTTGTTTAAAACTATCGTTAAATTACTTACGCTTACACTGACGTGTTAGATTTAACCGTTAGCGTTAACGTTAACTTACGACATCAGCGTTATCCTGTTGTTCAAAAATCTATCGGCGTAAGCGTTAGCTAACACTGATGGAACGCTTACGTGTTGGCGTTAACATCAGCGTTAAGCTCACTTCCTGTTTGTATTTCTATAGTCCTTTACAATTTCTGTGATCTGATGTGGTGAAAAATACAATCAAACTTATCCTATCCACTTGAAGGGTTAATCCACTTTAAGTGTTAAACTTTCATAACTTAGTCACAGGCAGTAGTGTATTTCATTATTCATTTCATCACTTTGCTCAAGTTTAGTCTGTGGTTTAGTCAAGATTAATTGAATAATGATATAAAAATTAAGGATACGTTGTTTTTTTTTGTAGACCAATCGTTATACGTAACGGTATATATAACATGATGATATATATATATACACATGTATATTTATATATTCTGTTTTTTTTTTATGAATGTCAAGGCCATGTTTTAACCACAACGGAAAAAAACTAGGGAAAAATGATTTGAGGTTACATTACATTAAATATTCATGTTTACTGAATTACTTGCCCTTAACTAGAATATCAGTTGGGCTATTTTAAAAACGTTCAATTTTTGAGAAAATATTAATATTACTAGTATAAAAAACTAGTAAATTTTATATTCACTTACTCAAATGTAAAGTGTATTGATGCTTTAATTTAATCTGCATGAGCAGCTGCGTGAGCAGCTTAAAAATTACAATTTGTAAAATATGCCAGCATTGGAACAAATACATGCTTTACTTACATAAACAGAACATGATATAAAAATGGGGATCACCGGATCCCAACAGAAATGAAAAATATTAGGCTTTAAACAGGTAAGGGGAATTTTAACTGGAACCTCCTCAAATATAATTTTGCAATATTTTAGTATTGAATTTTAACAATTATGTTTTTTCAAAACTGGTGATTCTTTTGCAATATTTATGTTTATTTGTATTTTGAGATAAACAGTTACCCTGTTAGTTGAAGTGAAACAGGTTGATCCATAAAAGGGGCGATCGATTTATCAGTGGGGTGAAGCGTCCGACCGTTTCTTATTTACCGACTTATCTGTGTTGTAATTCAAGCGTTCAGATGATGTAAACAGTCGAAGAAAATATTATTTAATTCGATAAATGGGATTTGTACTGGTAGTGGCTTCCTCCATTTATAGTAAACTAACACTATGGACATAGAAAAGTGAGTTGGTCTCCCACACTTGTCATATTGACAGTGCATTGTGAACGCCCAATCTGTCATCATGGAGATATTTTACCTCAGGGTCATTTATGCAGGTAAATATTCTGCAATGTGGATCGAAAGAAATAATCAAATCCTCTCTTTGCTTCTGTTAATTAGAAAAGCACCAACTGTGTCAGCTATTTTTAACGTCGACTGACTATTTGACGTTGACTCTAACGTTTGTCCAGACCAACGTTAGAAGAGTCGTTAAATTAACGCCTTCTTTCTCGCCGTCAGCGTAAGTGTTAAGTTTGAACAGCTCTTTATGTCTTCTTAATTTTAACGTTGACAG
Organism: Mya arenaria; assembly: GCF_026914265.1. Taxonomy (NCBI): domain Eukaryota; kingdom Metazoa; phylum Mollusca; class Bivalvia; order Myida; family Myidae; genus Mya; species Mya arenaria. Next base: position 42,011,455 of record NC_069138.1, on the reverse strand, counting down.
CGTAACATTTAACGATGATAGTTAACGTTAAATCCTTATCGAGAGTTTTGAACAACCGGGCCATGATGTTGTAATTAGGTTATATTTTCAAACGTACCGAAATATCAACGATATAGTACTGTATTACATTTTTAAAAAAATCTTCGTCTAACTTAAAAAAGTAAATTCCCCTTTATTTTCGGGTACAGTTACTGACCTGTTCTATACCAGGAAAATATTGCTCCACACGTGATACTCTGTGAGGAAATCACGTATGTTCCCATCGAGTACCAGCCAGAAGAAAGGTAAAAGTCACAAATCGGATCTTCATCTTCGGCCAAAGTGTAACCGCTGACACGCTTCTCTAAAAACCCGAGCTGGTTTGCCTCGTCACATGGTTCCCCTGAAAAAATACAGCACATGTCCTTATGCGTACCAATAGATGATTTGAGTATCCCGGCCTACCATATTGTGTTTGCATCCAGCCTTATTTTTGGTTTTGCTATCAGACACATTTTTCTGATCGTTTTTCCCCGTTTAAGGATCCCGCAGTTTTATACCAAATACATTATGAATAAGGAAATATTATGATGCAAAACAAATCCGACACGATGACAAGCGCGTTTGATTAATAGATTCGATATTTTTTTTAAATGAGGACGACAACACAATTGGGTGATGAAAAGCCACCTGCATCAATTAATAATAAATAATACTGGCGACAATTAGTTCATTTGAAAATCCGCATTCTAAACGATAACTTATTGTTAAGTTTAATTACAGACATTTATATTTCTAGAGAGTTAATTGCTCTTTATCTAATCATAACCATACAGTAAAAATCATATGAGGCGCGTTTTTGAGTGTGACTCATCTTCTTTGAAATATCGAAGGTGTGCAGGTGCCAGACGGATATTTTCTGTACGGCCAAGTCACCGGAAAGTTTGTTCGTCGTGCAATAATGATCATAACTCTATTAACTTTGTCATATTCCCGTGGTCTTTGTTAAATGTTGGACTACTGCCCTGTAATTTATATTAAACGTTTATGATATGAAAATTATGAATGTGAATTACAACAAATGTCGAATTAATAAAATATGATTTGATGTCAATACGGTCGTTTTGAATACGTGCGGACGATCCAACAGATTACATAAACAATTACTTAACTTGAATTGCCTACTTGATACAGAACGATCATATTTCACCACGTTAATATTTCTACGGGCCTGCTATCTTTGAAATATTACAATATTTTGTTTACATCTAGACTTAGGCGAAAACAGTTTGTATTTTCTGATATGAAAGGGATACATTTCAGTTAAATGGGAAATACGTTATTTTAAACGATTTTCTCATACATGCGACGAAAAAGGATGTTGACGTTGAAATCATTGTTGAGCCATTATTTGTATCAATTTGGCGCATCGATTGATTTAAACAGATCCTGTGCCAATATACATTATGAAGACAGCTAAAGTTTGTAAATGTTCGAACATTTTACTACTTCAAGTGGTCAACGTTCAAATGCAAGATTTAATTTAAACAACACTAATCTATACTTTTGATGGATATATTTAAAATGCCAATAGAAATACAAATAATCGTACCATTTGTTTGAACATATCCATACAGATAACACACAGAAAACGCAAACAGAGCTGCATGGTTCATCTTGTTTCACCGACTCTTTAAACATGCGTGTGCATGTGTTGTAAACAAGCTCTACTACTTATCTCCGCTGCCGATCGTTTTTTACCAGAACTAGTTAAATGGAACTGTGTTAAGAGGCCAAGGCTGATTGTGTGTTTTGCTAGATTCCAAAGTCGAGGATATATAAATCAATACAGGCAAAGAAATAAATTATTAATTTCGACAAGTATAACATTACAAGAATAGAACTTCTAAGCCTTACTGTGGTAAATATCTGAATTTGTACAATGAAATAACAAAAATAAAAATTTCGATGAAAACAGTGATGCGTTAAGCTGTCACGTGCTACCTATATTTTAATTGAACATAAATTCAACGTTAAATACGTTGATACTTTATTATAAAGTGCTATTTTATGTGTATAGCTTTTGAAACATTATGTTACCTTTTGACGGGCATCTTCTTCAGCATGTTGGAATTGCGGGACAAAAACATCAAAGCGGCTGGATGCAGGTTTATATTTCTATTCGCTTTAGGCCGTTCATATAAAATTTGAAAATTGTTCTTTCCTCCTTGGGGGGGGGGGCTGTTGTATCTTTGTGTCGATGATGTCATTCTAAACTGTTTTTCTCGCCCTCTCGGCCTCTGGCATCTGTTCAGATGTCATCCCCCCACAACAGTTTTGACTGTTACCCAAATACCCATGAATTAACTGTTTACTTGTTACATAATAGATCAACGTTCATTTTTTAACTTGTATATCTTTTAATTAATTGTTACGTATAATTTTATATTTACTTTCATCATTTGTAGGAAATTGTTTTTCTTTGAAAGTGTTTTTTTTTATATTGCCAAGCGTGCTGTATTTTCTAGATATCGCTTTAATGGGGTAAGTCTGTGACCCAATAAGGGATATACGGGTCAAAGGAAACCCTATCGAGCGAGAGCGAATGCAATATATATATCACATTGACAACCTGTTTACATGTTCAAATGTTTCATTTTATCATCGCAATATTCATCGGACTTGGACTATAGAACCCCTTTTGGTACGATATAAATATGGTGACTCAATATGTAGAAATATGGCTATAGATGTGTATAATATCATAGTTTCGGAATAGATGTATATTTCGTCCTTATGCAACATATGCAATTCTCAGAATTGCATTCCAGTTATTCTTCACTTATATATATTTTTGCCTTTATATTATTTTATTACGACAGCAAATGTTATTTCAACTGCATTCATTTTAAGTGAAAACATAAAGACAACAGACATATACAGTTTTAACAGAACCATTTTATAAATAAGCTCCAATTCATTATATATCTAATAGTGGCATATTCAATACGCCATATTTATTAACAAGCACATTTGAATAATAGGCATCCTATTTCAAATTGCAATTAAACCATATCACTGAACTACTATTTACATGCAAAAAAATCTAAAAAAAAGTTTTATATCAAAATTAGCCCCAGCCATGCAAAGAATTTATCGGTCAACTCCAACAAACAAATGTGCTTAGCCTGAGAGAAAAATGATAGGGGATATCATCCAGATGAATCATGCTGCTGAATGACATTTATAATCTTTGTATGAAAGTTCATTAGTCCAAATGGTAAGTACTTTCATATAATTGCATTGTGCATTGTTGTAAGAGTCATGTCAAGTGGTTACTTTTAATAGTTCTTAGTTTTATAAGTGTTTATCGCTGTTTATCAAAATACACTAGTACAACTACAAATAACAGTTTGTATAGAATGCAATTAGATCTAATAATGCATTAAAAGCAGTATGCATTTGTCGATAAGCGTATAGACGAATGCATCTAAACGAACGCAATTAAACGAATATGATTAAACCGAAACGATTAAGTATCAGTATTATGCGAAGGGAACAATGAATTGGAACGGGAACCAAGTCATGGTATCCCTTTTATCAACGGGAAAGCACTCTCGCGACATTTATTCAGGTAACAATTAACAGTTGTGTTGTGTCCGAAACGAAAAAGGTAAGGTGGAGAAATTATGCATATGTTGGCTTATTAAATACGTTGAATTCAGCAATATTTGTTTATTGTCATTTTAGACCTCCTCTGATTTAAACAGAGTCAAACTTTTTGAATTGCTCGATATATCCAGTTACTGGAGTGGAAATTTGAATTAGGATTGTCAAATTCAGACATTCGTTTTCTGTTACACAGTAACTTGTGATTTTCAATGCTTACCTACTTTACGTATGCTCTAACCCCTCCCCGACACACAGTTTACATTTATTTGTTATTTAGAAATCCAAAATTACCTCATCAAGATCTGTATTTTGATTTGTGTGTTTAAGAATGAATATTGACAGTCGTTTAGTCTCATGCAAAGAAGCAGTATCCCTCCCCCCTTTACTGGCAAATAAAGTAAAATTGTCTTGTGTTTGTTTCTTTGGCCACCTGTCAAAAAAGGTGTACCCGTAAGTTACGCCCTTACTTACATTAAATCCTTGTTCTTGGTACCTCCCATTTCAACAAACAGGGTCTTGAGCGAGAGTTTCACACAGATATAATATTAACCTTTCTTTCATGCCTTTCGATGAAATATGGGGTTTTATCAGTGAAATAACAACAGTGAAAATATCAATTTGATATTTTTACTAGAAAATAAGGAGTAAAAGTTTCAACTTTCAGAACTACTTTTAAAATCCTTTGTAGTTACTTCCCCTTTATCAAAACAGAACACTTTACTTTAAACCTTAAAATGTTAGCAAAAAAATGGTTAAAATACAAACAAATGTTTAATATGAAATAAAGCACTGCCTTAGACGGGCTCTAGGTATGTTATCAACTGCAGAAACTGCTAATGCAGTACATTTTTTCTTAGGTAAACAAGTGTCAAAGGCAAAATTCATTTTATATGACATACTATGACTTTTACTACACCAATTAGATTATTAAGGTGAATAACAAGTAAGGTTAAGGCAATACAAAGCAAATTTAATATTTTAATGTTTGAAAAAAACAAACTCATAATAAAAACACAAGTATATTAATTTACCTAATACTGAATATCATACAAGCATTTACAGTACAAATAAATGATTTCTACTTTAAACATAAGAAGGTAAACGAAACAGATTGAGTTTACTTAAAACTAATTATTACAGTTATCTGACAATTAACCTGTACTAAACTATTTTAATATGTAAAACAGCACTGTGTATATTTTAGATTTTTAAGTTTCTGCAAATAACCTGGGAAAATGGTTTGACCACCTCAGCAGTTTGAAATGAATATAAATTCCCTGTAGTTGATGTTGTTAGCACCATTCCATCATTGAATATAACGATGTATGCAGAAAGTATAAACATATTTAATTATTTAAAGTATGAGCACATAGATTATTCTACAAAACATTAGTTCTTGTTATTGATACATATATATTTATGTTGTAAACTTGTAATATGCACAATAAAGCAATTTAACTGTTCACAACATTATCAGAACGAAAATGTACTATAATTATGCTTACATTAACTCATTCATAAGCTCATTCAGTTTAAAACTACAAAAAGTATATACTTTGCCAATACACTTAATTGTTCAGAACATATTAGGCTTTGTTTTAATTTTAACAATGTCACTGTATTTTAGACATAGTAAATTGCCCCCTCCCCCAGCAAGAGTTTAGCAGCCAACTGACAAGATGACTGTAATAAACTATGATGTATTGATCTATTGATAGGGGAATACTCTCCAAGAAAATTGACACATTTTTCTGCATTTGTTACATATGAAATTCTTGTCTCTTATTTCAATTGTTCATGCTGATTACAGTACTGAAGCCAAGATACATAATGCACTCTGGTATAGGGTACTGAAGTGATCGTCCCATATGCCAACTCTGGTATCCTGGATAAAATGTTACTGGTGAATACAGTACTGAAGTGATCAAATCCTGATGCCACTCTGGTATCCTGGATAAAACGTTACTGGTGAATCCAACTTACTGAAGAGATCAATCCCAGATGCCACTCTGGTATCCTGGATGAAACCTTACTGGTGAATACGGTACTATAGTGGTGAATTCCGATCTGAAACAGATTAACACCTATTTTAAACAATATAATAAACAAGGGTCAATTTGTTTACATTGACGCAGATGAAGAGACTATCACACTAACAAATGAAGTCACCGTTGTTAAAAATATGTGAATATGGCCTAAGACCACAGTTATTCTAACTATATGTTTCATATAGACACTAACCAAGCTTACAATGTATCTCTTCAAAACAGTATTTTCATATAATATCTTTGCAAAAAACAGACTTCAAAACTCCTATAGTTCAATTTCAGGCTGTATGCAACACATACTGAAAGTTTGGCAATGATATATTAAACACTTTTAGAATGAGTATAAGCACCAGTGGTGTTTTCATAAAAAGCAGAAGTAGCCATTTCCATCAATCGGTAAGCCGCAAACTTTTAAAGAGCCATTATTTCCCCATGCATTGGATTAATCTGACCAAGTAAAGTTTATATATATATATATATATATATATATATATATATATAAGACAGCACCATAAAAATGGCCTACTCTATTAAGATTTCTTCAAAGCAAAATAAGATTTTTCAACTTTATCAGCTTAGCGTTTATATAAAAAATGACATAGAGCCAAACTGAAATGCTTCCAGGGACAAATGGCGCAGCAAAGGAAATGGTAAAAAAACACCAAAACTGAAAGATTCATGACAAGTGCTAGTATTTTCATGTATGAGATGGCTATATGATGTAGAAAATGCAATGATAGCATAGTTATGCTAAGTTTAAAAAAGAAATGCCTAAAGTATCGGTTTTGAAAGCTAGATTTGCCTTAAAATTAAGATTACAGCTCTTAACCAGTGTCTATAAGTTGCTTATTTACACTTGATTAGTATAAATCTCACTCTTTGGAATCATTTACACACAAACAAGTACTACAAAGTTAACTTACATCTTCATTCTGAAATATTAGATTCAGAGCTGCAACTCCTGGATCTAGATTGCAGGACCACTGCCATGGGCGAAAAGCCGCAGCAAACTGGAGCTTATTGGCACATTATATTCTGCAAGCAAGACATAAAATCAACGTTTGGCACAGAATAAGACAATCTTCTTCTACTGTAAAAGTATGAAAAATGCCTGTAAACACTCATTTGAGAAATACATAACATTTTATGTAGGAATTATGCTCCAGTCAATTGTAAACACCACTCAAGCCCGGGGAAAAGCGGGGACTTTGACTTTCGGTCCAGCCAACCCAGGCTAAAATCCCCGCCCTGCAGGGAAGAAATGATGTTAAAATACCCACCAAATGCCCCCCGCACTGCTATATTTTGCACGAAGACAAAACCACCGCATTCACCCGGCACTGCAGTGACACCTGAATGGTAAAATCACAGCCCTTTTCCCCGGCTATCCCCGGTTTACCACCGGACCTGGAGGGTCAAAGGTTACAACTGACTGCTGCATTAATGCGATAAATGTGCAGAAAATTTCATTAATTCCAAACAAATTATAACAAAATTTTAAATATATAGTCTTTGGGACGATTTGCAATAACTTTTTTAACAACTCGAAGGTTAATCTTTACTTATCGAGTACCCAGATGCATTTTGAAAGCCTTTAAACCAGACTTTCTTAGAAATATTTCTTACTTGCAGACAATATTCCTTTCTAAAAAATCCTTGCCAAGAACGGTTATGGAATTCCATCACTAGACCATGTTTTGATCAACATTGGTTCTTTTTCTTGAAAATACCTCTGTGGCTTCAGCAACCAGGATGGCTATATTAAATAAACAATAAATTAGTGTTTTAATTTATTAAAGCTGCACTCTCACAGATTGAACGTTTTGATCAAATTTTATGAAACAATTGTACCGAGATTCGCTACAGAAAATAATATTTTTGGTGCCAATCTTGTGTACCCTTTAAGGCATTTTGAGTGTATTTAGGTTTTTTCTTTAATGCATAAAGGGAAAAGGTACTTATCTCAATCCCCCTGCTCACTTTTTATTGCTTTTGCCATCAGAGTTGAGATGCAAATTTTGTCAATGTATTAACTTCGAGTAAATGAATATATTCATGAATGATTGACAGTATGAATGAATGAAAAGTAGCAATATTTCTTTAGATAGGGATCTCATTGTGTTGCTGTGATTGTTTAAGTAGATGTTTTTCATGTTCATGAGCTAAAAATCATATGCACACTAAATGAAACATAATTCTGCATCAAGTGTAGTAAGTTGTGATACTTGTTTGCAATTAATGCAATGTTTGCTTAAAAGAGCAAACAAAATGTGCGAATAGATGCACAATACAGTCCAAAGACCAATGAAGGTCAGGAGTTTTATTAGAAAATGATATTATCTCAAAGCCACAACAAAAACGGCATGAAAGAAATTCAATTCGGAAAGAAACAGTTCATCAATGAGCTATTGAAATAAACACTGATCATGATGTCATAACAAACGAATGTTAATATCAAAGAGCAAGAAACATACTAGCAATTTATTTCAGGGAAACCTTGATAAAAGTCTGGTTTATTTCCAAACTTATTGCCTCCAGTAATACATAACATGGCAATACCTACATTGCTGAAAATCTGTCCACAGCAGTAATGTCAAAAACCAGGTGGCATGGATGCATTCTGAAATACAAAAAAAAGTCTGTAATTTGTGCTAATCTTACATATCCCATTTACAAGTGATTTACACTGAAATCTAAACTATAGTAACACAAGTTCTTTATGACCAAACATATTGCTATTGAGCATTAATACACTGTATGTACATGACTTTTTTTTATTTTGTATGTCATGTTTATTTGACCCAATTTATGGAAATATTTTATAACAGGTTCAAGCTTTTTAAGTCCGTTACGCTTGAGATTTATCGAGACGCTGGGATCTTATGCACCAGTCAATTGTAACCACGCCCCACCAGGTCTGGGGGTATACAGGGGATAGACGGGGAAATGGGCCGTGTGTTTACCTTTCAGGTGGCCTCAGTGCCGGGTGAATGCGGTGGTTTTGTCTTCGCTTTAAATATAACGGGTAATGGGCCTTACCTAGGGTCCCTGGGGTGCAGGGGCATTTGGCAGGGATCTTACCATCTGTTCGTCCCCACAGGGCGGGGATTTTAGCCTGGGTTGGCTGGACCAAATGTCAATGTCCCCACTATTCCCCAGACGTGGGCGGGGGGGGGGGTTAAAATTGACTGGTGCATTATCGCATGCAGATTTGAGTGAATCGCAGAGAGTGTTTACAGTATTTACTGTCAACAACACAAACTTCTTTAGGCATCTTATTTAGACATTTTTATTGATTAACAAGCAGAAATTTTGACACAATGGCAATTTAATAACAAACTTGACCATGAAATCGAGTGTGAGCAAGCCAGTACAGTTTGACTTACCATTTGGGTGAAAAATTACTAAACGGCGATGTAAATTGAAATAATGGAGTTGCAGTTGTATTTATGTAAGAGGTGCACCTCCATTTTAAAGTTTTAAAATATATATAGAACAGAATGTATGAATAAAGAATGGCACAGCTTGATAACATACAGGTGCACCTGTAAAGTAAGTGTATTTTAGTATCATTGATGATTCTCTCACAAAGCCAAGTTGTTTCATTGTAAGGGTATGGCAACTCTCACTCAGTCATGGAGATTGTTTGGCAGGATGGTTCGCCTTCTCCACACCCTGGACTAACTATTTAGTTACAATATTTCACACGATCTGTGGCCCACAGCAAAACCATCAACCCGCATTTGCTGATTTGTCTTTCAATCACAATCTTGCACTCTTATGGTGTCAGCCTTCCTCTCAACATATTTAGTCACAATCTCTAATCTCCCATGGTTTTGCTTGGCACGAGGGGTCACTCGGCACTATTTATTTGCAGTTTTTCACACAATCTGTGGATCAAAGCAAAACCATTCATCTTTGCAGTCACAATAGCTCACAAAGCCATGGTGTCGGACCGCAACCGTCCATTTATCTTTTCAGTCATAATCTTGCGCTCCACCATGGGTTTTTTTTCAGGAGGGGAAACCCCTTCCGCACCCTCCCCTTCCAACTTCTTAATTTAATAACATCTGTCACAAAAAAGTGGTGTTGCATTTTAGTTACCTGGTATTTGGACTGCAGTTGTGGCCAGTCGAGCTATCTGAGTGGGGCGATTCGGTCACTTGGGTGATCTCTTGGTCTGAGAATTATAAAAAATGTGTTTGTCACTGTGTACTCTATGATACATATAATAAACAAATAATCCACTTTTGGTCGTATATTTTTACATATTAAATATTTTAATGTTACATTCAATCTTTATCATTCACATAGTGTCTGACCGCAACCGTCCATTGATCTTTTCAGTCATAATCTTGTGCTCCGCCATGGTTTCACTTGGCAGGAGGGGATACCCCTCCCGCACCCTCTCCGCCCAACTTCCTAATTTACAAAAAAGTTGTGTTGCATGTCACAAGAGTTCACCTGTCACACAATTCCTGTATATCTTTTTAGTTTCAATCTCTCAACCAGCGTGTTGGTAATTGAAAGGTTTTCCCATCCTTTGATCTGAGTCAAAACATCTCACTCATCCTTTGTTGAGGTTCACAGACGGTACACCCCATCCATCTTTTCAGTGACAATATCTCGCTCAGCCATAGCGATTTCTGAACTGGTCAATCGCATGTCATAAGTTTATGAAATTGATATCTTCACTGTATGATTTACTGAAAAGTGGTTTTACATTTTTACAAAATAATCATACTGTACCGGTATAATCCATGGTCGTAATTAAATCGGTAATCCAACAGGAATTAATTCTTCACAATTTCTATCCGATCAACAACTGTCAAACATCTAAATAGTATTGATATTGTAAAGCCTAAAATGACAACTACTAACTGTCAAGTGTGATCTTCGTATAGAATGGTAAACAATGCGTATGAATATCTTTAATAAACAAGTGAAAACAAAGTATATATCTCAGAAAATCTATAGAAATATGTTTTATTTGTCTTTTTGAGTTTACCAAAAGTATTCATAGTAATTGCTTATAAGCATATTTTTAATTATTTTAATAACTAGTAGGGCGCTATTTCGCCGCATCTCATAGTTTAAATTTCATTCTTCCGTATCGTCACGCTCTGATGACGTTGGTGTCCGGCATGCACGCGCTCAATATAGTTTAACAGAAAAAATACTGGTTCCATCACCTTTACGTCTTTTTTTCAGGCTGATAGTATGTGCAACTTTTGAACGAAAGTAGTGCTATGTGTGACCGTAATAGGGCTCTGCCGAGCATCCCTCGGTTAAGAGCCCGTAATAAGTTTAAATAAATATATATTTGGAAGTTACCCGCTTATTACCGGTTATCCCGTTTTTCAAACGTTTTCTTGATCTTGAAGCTGAATGTTCGAACATTTGCTTTCATACCAAATTACAGACGAACACAACTGTTCGAACATAAAAAGAATTTCATATCATCGTTCAAATGTATTTTGAACTGTTTGTTGTTGTAATACGTAACACGAGCTTCCCGGAAAATTCACACAACATTTTACAGATTGTTCTTTACCCCACCCACGCCTCAAAATTTGTCGACAAACTAGCATGACATTCACTCTTTACCTGGAAAATAAACCTGTTTTCCCGCCAAACAGATTGGTCTCTGACAGTAAGATGACTGAATATGCATTTATTATGAAACACATGCAGTCTTAAACTAAGATTATTTTTTAAAAAAAAATTAGTATCCGCATTTGTTTTGCTAACACACTTGACCTTGCAAACTTTCATTCGTTAAATGGCGGCGTAGTAATTTGGTTATGTATTCATGTCCCACTTTAAATAAAAGTGTTTTCGTTATTTTTTTCGAACATAAGTGCACTTATAAAACTTCATTGATTACTGCTCATAAAAGCTTTACTTTAAAATGACTGGCTTCTGTCAAGAAAACATACTTCAAAGGCGGCTTCAAGAATTCATATCTGGGGGATGCACAAGTGAGCAGCTAGAAAGCACATCATTAGACAAGTTCTAATTATATTTATCATAAATACAAATATATTAGAAGAAAAACATAGATATTCGTTTATTTCAGTGTAAGATCGTATTTTATATCACTTCAAAGAAAAAAACATATGTTCACGTGTGGCGAAGCCACGAGTGAAAATATAGTTTTTCTATGATAACGAGTGAAATTAAGTACGATCTTACACTGAAATAAACAAATTTTCTGTTTCTTTTATGCTTATTTTTGGATTTGTATTAGTTTTTTTAATTTATTTCTTAATTACACCCTTTTTTGGAAAAGGGTGTTATGTACGATTATTCGCTCGTTTTTAGTCCATATTTGTTTCTCTATTTAATAATCCTGTTATCTAGAATGTGATGTTGATTCTATATTTAATTATTGAACTAATACTTTACCGAATAATAAGAAAGAATATAATTATATGTTGTTTTTGGTGCATTAGTTATGAAAATATTTTAGTTGATACCAGTGATATAGTTAAAATATCATACCTTATGGATGGCAAAAGCAGCTCAACCATAATTAAACAAACTAAATCTGATTGCCCTACCCCCTCTATACATAATATAAACTTGGCAATACGAATAAGGTTGGAATTGACCCAGTGTAGTATTAATTATTTTTTTATATATATCTTTTTATTATAAATACCCTATTAATATACTCTGCAATTGTATGGTAACTTAAAGGCTGGCATTCAGTAATAGGCGCTACTTGGGTTCCTTACAAGTGCCAACCTGTTTAATGTAACCCACTAACATGTTTTCAACTTGAACCAAACGATTCTAAGGCGAGGTTTTATCTTACTAAACATATTTATGGTAGGATGTGGCATGTGAACCTCATTGCATATGGATAAGCAAGAGGGCCTTCCAATACACTACTGGGACAGGATTTTGATATATCATCATATTTCCTTTTTAGATTGATCATACAGGGCCATGATATGCAATGAAGATTTTCATTTGACTCTCCTACGGCAGCACACAGAATCATGGTACAGGAGCATTAAAGAAGTTTTTTTAAGTTTGAAGGGTAAATATCAATAATGTTTTATAATAACGCATATTCATTAATGCATTGCAGATTTAGTGCCCTTAGAATATTTCCTTCAGATATATATATATATATATATATATATATATATATATATATATATATATATATATATGCAATGATATATTATCATATCAGCAAGACACGCAAATGTCAATACTCAAAGATATGGCCTTTAAAACTTTATTTCTTACTTAACATATAACATAGAGAGAAAACTGGTGCAAACAACTTCTTCATTTGTAAGTTGACATGTGCAATCAATATGAAGGCAGTTGCAAATAATATATTATGTTCATGAATGCATTGCAGAGCCATTGTCCGTAGACTTGTCCATACATCTATAGTAAATTGAGAATATCCAGAGCATAGACACTACAAAACGTGTTCGAAAAAGCTTATGAATCTGATTTGTTGATGACCTTTTGTTGCCCGCTTGAACAAGTGTGTTAAATGCCAAATTTATTAACAGAATTTGTAAGTGTCTAGACACATTTGCTACCAGTGAAAAAAATTCTTGGTCTTTTTTTTTTTAAATGCAGAAAGCATTGCTGATTGATCTTTTGAAATATGCCACCTTTAGTATTTCAAAGTGACAATTATGTCTCTTTTTGAACAAAATTAATGTGAAATAAAACTTGTAAATACTGTTTGAATCAACCTGTTTGTGCCTCGAATAAACCAAAATACGATAATTCTTCCGCTAATAATAATTAATGTTTGGTAAATGTAATGATGCCATGCTTGCATGTATTATATTTAATGTATTTCGTATAATTTAATGTGTTTCGGTTATCCTTTTCGTCAGCGATTTTGATGTACATTTATTTTCAACTACCAAAATGTATACAGTAAATGTAAACATATGATAGACTTGTAAGAACTAACAAGGCCCTACACTGTCACTTAATCGTTGTTTCACGTTGCACTGTCTATAACTTCAAAGGAAAGTTGTTAATTTTGTGTTTGTGAGACTTTTTTATGTTTGATTTTTGTGATATGTATTGCTTTTGTTTTAGTTGCACAATTTAATGCGCATAGCTGATGATGTTTAGGTTCAACTGCAAGATGTATATACCCGGATTTTCCTTAATAATTGACGGTATTTTTGTCATTATTAAACTTATTCATATTGGCTTTATCACTACCTATTTAAAACTGCACCCTCACAGATTGAACGTTTTGACAACTTTCTAGTTTTTGCAAAAATATATGGAAACCAGTATTATAAGACTGCTGACAAAAAATAAGATTACAGATTTTTATATTTAAGTTCAAAAATTGATGTTTTATGCATTTTTCTTAAACCGTTAGTAATGGTTTAAGCCATAAAACAATACTTTTCGAATGGAAATATAAAAATCTGCAATTTGATCTTTTGTCAGCAATCTTTTATCATTAGTTTGCAGATATTTACGCAAAAAATTGTTCTTTTCAAGACAAAAAATAGAAAGTTGTAGAAACAGTATATCTGTGAGAGTGCAGCTTTAAATGTGTAATTTATTTGGAAACTGAACAATAAGTTAGAAATATGTTTAAATTGTTTTCATGTGTGTTTTACGTTGAAGTTGATATCCAGGAAACTAATTGATATTCCAGAATATGAAATAAAAACATTAGAACACAAATCAATTCAGAATGATTACATTGGACCATTAACGATAGAGTTTCGGTAAAAAATTCAATCTATAAACAAAATTCATATGAGAAACTACAGAAACAAGACTAATTTTGGGGTAAAGCATCAAAGTCGCCCCGAATGGTATTAAACAGGACTAAAAGGAAGCAGATGCAGTTCACGAGTATACAAAGTTTAAGGTGTCTGGATACAAGCATTCTTCACTTATTGAATGAATTCGGTTTTCAGCTCAATGTAACCACTACCTTGACCATTGACCAACTGACGTCAAAATGGTTAGGTGCTGCTCATGTTTAAAGGGCTTCTACCAAGTTCGCGGTCTCTAGGCCTTAGCGTTTTTAGTTATTGATTGGAAACTGTGTATTTAAGCTTACGGTCAATACGACCTTTACCTATGACCGACTGCCTTCCAATAGTATTCATCTGCTGGGAATGACCAACCTGCCTACAAAGTTTGTGGTCCTTGGGCAATAGTGTTCTTCATATTATGATCAGAAACCAATTTTCAGGTGAATGTCATTTTAAGGTCACCACGACATTTACCTTTGACCATTGAAAACTCAGAGGGCTTTATGTGCTGGTCATGACCAACCGGCCTACAAAGCTAAAGAACCCTATGCCTAAGCGTATTTCAGATATTGATCGGAAACCGTGGGGACAGACGGATGGACGGACAAGCTGAGCTAGAATTCATAAAACATCTATAGTCATTTCTTAACCTAAGTCGGTTTCCTAAAATGTTTATGTTCAAATTAGGTTTTTTAACATAACAATATGAGTATTACATAAAACTAATGAAAATAAAGTAGTTCAGATATCATTACGTTATTTCATCATATGACCAGTGAAGTACTTAACCTAAGAAAATGACTTAACATAGAAAATGACTCTACATAGGAAATGACTTAATATGTATTATGAATACCAGCCCAATGGCATATATGAAAAAAGAAGTTGAAAGTTATTAAAACAAGTTAAATGATATTCATTATAAAAAAATAACAAGAATACAATGCACTGAATAAATAAACTTTACTGTATTTAGAAGATTGTTGGAAGTACAACAGACATAACATAATTAAATAACATAATTAATTACAAAAGAAGCTTTAGTTAATTTAAAATAGTTTCCATTATTTACAAAAAAAGAAGATATATCTCCAAAATCTTATAACAACTTCAAGATGATTTTACTGCTTTATCATAGAAATAATATTAATATTTGTCTATTAATCTATTTTTAATCACACATATCATTCGTTTGAATATGTTTTGAACAAAATAAACATACTGACACTGTTATTTTCATAAAATATTTCAATTGAAAGCTAAATTATATTAATTGAAAGGGAGGTAATAAGATACACGCATAATTGTTGCATAGTTGGATTACGTACAGTTCCTACATTATACTGTCATATGTAATATATTGTCATTCATTTGGCAGTTTACCCATTTATTAAAATCAGATTACTTTTAACGCAAAACACCCCCCCCCCGAAACGTTTTGTCTGAGCTTTGATTAATCGGATCCTAAGGATTGTAAACCAAGCTTTAAAAACCGTAGCCTATGAGTTTGGGGACAAGTTTTAAATACCCATTACATATGTCCAAAGGTTTGTAATAACGGCATATATTTTGTTTCTTGATGTTTCTTACTTTCTTTAATCAGTTTCTACAACTGTTTGTTAATAAAAGCTGTTTTATCAAATATTGTATAATCTAATTTCCACGCGACGTCAATAATGGGTTTAATATAAGACACATTTTATGGCCAAGTATCTTGACAAGAAAACAAAGCAGGAACTGAAAGTGGAGTATGTAGAAGGATCAATAAGTATGATAATTACAGACGTACCCAAACACGTACACACGAACAAATTCAATTGTATGAAAAACATAGATGACGGAGATCAACACCATTGGCAATATATAATAAGACCCTGACAATATATACAACAGATTCAAAGCTTAGGCATCGTTTTCAAAGTGCACGTCTACGAAAGTGCAATCAAACTCAATGTGTAAAAAAAAGTTCTTACACATGCATAAACTGCATTCTTAAAAAAATGTTGTCATGACAAAAGTTCTCAAAAAGTACATGTATTCACAAAACCGCAAGAAGAATGCTGTCCGGGCATTTATTCTCAAAAAATGTACACGTGAACACAAGACCGGCAACAAACCAATAAAAAGCATGACGTTGATATGTACATAAGTGGTATTTTGAGTATGTGTTCATGTATTGTGATATTTCTGATTCAATTTATTTTCGGAGACTATTCTTTGCTTAGTGCTTTCAAGATATATATAAGCAAAACTTGAAACAATGAAATTAATAATTAGATCAACGTAAAAGTGCATTTTCCGCTCTTAGTATGAAAACGTGTTGGATTCGTCAGATTTTTCGGTCAATCATTAGGCTTAAAAAACACAATTATTATAAAGTATGTCGTCCTTATCATTATGCATACCATACCCTTGCGTGACTTTATTGCTTTTCGACATACATGTACAACAAAACAACATTGAAGTAGACATTTTGAAGAAAACAGGTTTTCTGACCGTTGTGTTTTGTCAATCAGCCTAGCACGGTCCTAAGCATTGTATTATTAATAGTAGGGCTGCCACGATACGCCAAGACCGTATCGCGGTATATCGTGATACAAGAGCAGCGTATCGCGATACGTACCGCGATATTTTTGTGTATTAATAATATTGTTTCGAATTGGAACATTTTTTATTCAAAACAGCAAACTGCTTAAACAATTCATAAATATGATGATATCATATGTTGACTAGAACATATCTAACTAAAAACAAATGACCCAACCACAACAATAAAACCATCACGGAGTTCAAAACTTCTATATCATTTCAGTGTTTAACTTTGGACTAGAAATATGTAAACAATTAACACTAAGACCACACATAGTAATTAGACTGTCTCAAGCCTTCGTTACTTGGTCACATTTCTGGCAGTTTTTCTTACAAAAGAGTAACCTGTCTACAAGATCTGAAGCTAGGCAAGATCTCTGGGCGGTAACTATATCTCCCGCTGTGCTGAACACGCGTTCGGATGGTACTGACGTCGCTGGGATGCAAAGCCGAGCTTTTACTAGATTGGCAAGTAAAGGAAAGTAAAAGCGATGCCCCTTCCACCAAGCAAGAGAATCCATTTCAGTTTTTATTGGTTGGACCATTTTGTACTTGGTAATCTCCTTATCCACCCTCTCATAACTATATTCGGCTTATTGTTTATCATAACGTAACTATAATGAAAACAATTATTAACTGTTACGTTTAAT
The DNA here is from genome assembly GCF_026914265.1 of Mya arenaria. Lineage (NCBI taxonomy): Eukaryota > Metazoa > Mollusca > Bivalvia > Myida > Myidae > Mya > Mya arenaria. The sequence continues at coordinate 41,993,740 of NC_069138.1, read as the reverse complement.
AACAATACCATAAACTGTAAGAAAACACTAAATTGATCGGTAACAAATTGATCGGTACGGTGAACGGCGATCCGGAGACCCGGGTTTTAGGGATATTGCAAGCGCCTACATGACTGGAACAAGAGGTAATCGATTATTGAATCTGCACACGTCAACATTTTCATTATCCAAATTATGAAAAGACCGATAAGTTTTAAAAATTGAATCTAATGGAAAAAACCGGTACGCTAATGTGGTATCGCGGTACGATTTTTTTTTTGCTTCGTACCGCGATATACCTGTATACCTAATTAATAGTCAGGATCCAAACATTACTACAATGGTGTCGAAGTATGGGGCTTCTTAAGAAATAAACGTTATGTTATCTTGCTGCCATATTATATTGTTGTGTTTAAGTATTTCATTAAAAAAACTTATATACATTTGAACTAAAATGAAAAAGAAATATTTCTAACGAAGGCGTGTGATTTTACGGGAAATACGTGACGGCAGTAGTAACTGTACAACGATGGGAAGTAGCCGCTGTGTGTAGTTCAATCATCTATAAAACGAATAATGTCTTCCCCCGAACACATGTACAGTAGGGATTGCCGTCTGCAGAATGTGTTCCGCCGAACACATGTTCAGTAACGATTGCCCTCTGCATTAAGTGTTCTGCCGAACACATGCACTCGACAACTGTCTTCTGCAACATGTGTTCTGTTAGCAACAATTGTCTTTTCAAGAATGTGTTCTGTCGAACACATGTACAGGAACAATTGTCTTCTGCAGAATGTGGTCTGCCGAATACATGTACAGTTACGATTATCTTCGGCGGAATATGTATTGCCAAACACATGTACAGTCACACTTGTCTTCTGCGGAATGTGTTCTGCCACACATGTACAGTAACAATTGTCTTCTGAGGAATGTGTTCTGCCACACATGTACAGTCACACTTGTCTTCTGCGGAATGTGTTCTGCCACACATGTACAGTATTGTCTTCTGCAGAGTGTGTTCTGCCACACATGTACAGTCACACTTGTCTTCTGCGGAATGTGTTCTGCCAAACACATGTACAGTAACAATTGTCTTCTGCGGATTGAGGTCTGCGGAATACATGTACAGTTACGATTATCTTCGGCGGAATATGTATTGCCAAACACATGTACAGTAACAATGGTCTTCTGAGGAATGTGGACTGCCACACATGTACAGTCACACTTGTCTTCTGCGAAATGTGTTCTGCCACACATGTACAGTAACAATTGTCTTCGGCGGAATGCGTTCTGCCACACATGTACAGTAACAATTGTCTTCTGCGGAATGTGTTCTGCCACACATGTACAGTAACAATTGTCTTCTGCGGAATGTGTTCTGCCACACATGTACAGTCACACTTGTCTTCTGGGGAATGTGTTCTGCCACACATGTACAGTCACACTTGTCTTCGGCGGAATGTGTTCTGCAAAACACATGTACAGTAACTATTGTTTTCTGCGGAATGTGGTCTGCCGAATACATGCATGTACAGTTACGATTGTCCTTCGACAAACATATGTACATTAACATTCTTTTGTAGAATGTTTTCTAAAATATTAATAGTAACGATTGACTTCCGTCCAACAATCGTACAGTAACGATTCTTTTCTGTCAAACACAATTACAGTAACAATTCTCTTCCGTCGAACGCCTCTTTTGAAATGATTGTCTTTCGTCAAACTCATGCACAGTAACGATTGTCTTCCGTCAAACACATGTACAGCAACGATTGTCTTCCGTCAAATACATGTACAACAACGATTTCCATACGTCGACCACATGTACAGCAACGATTGTCTTCCGTCGAACACATATACAGCATCGAATATATTGCTTCAAACAATGATCAGTATGGATTGTCTTTTGTCAAACAGATGAACAAAAACAAGTGTCTTTCTTTAAACAGATGAACACTGACGATTGATTTTCGTCGAACACATGTTATCATAATATTACGTTTCTCACTATTCAGTTTACAATACGTGCTTAAAATACGCACATCAATGGCTAAACAATGAAACTCTATGCAAGACGAATCGTCAAAATACTCCCATTGAACACATAAGATTAAAGGACAGCACTGCATTGGAAATTTATTTAAATATTGTACGTTTCGTTTAAGTCATGACTGTTCAATACAAAATATGTTGAAAATGCACATGAGTTAATGCATTGCGTAATACCAACGAATCAAAGACCCATTGGGAAACACATGTTACACCGCTTACCATACTGCATGCATTTGCATATTACACAAATTTAATTGTACAATGACACATTATATTATACATTTGCATTTATTGTTTATAAGCAAAAATATCATAATTATCTATAACATCAATATCGTAATTAGAATCGTCATCGGCATCGTTGTCATTAGAACAAACACCACTATCAACACTTAGTTATTTTTATCGTTTTCAATTCATCTTTCGGTCGGATTTCATGAATGTGATTTTATTAAGTAGTGTGTTCGTTTTTCCATATATTCAATATAAATGTGGTGATGCCACGTGGTTTGCAACGTCATTTTAGAGATTCCAAGAGTCAAAGAACAGACAAATTCCTAATTGAACCTTTGTATATACATGACACCACTAAAGCAAAATATATAGACTTTGCTATACAAAGTACATGTTGCAATTGGTAAATGTCAAGTTAATTTTATCTAAATATCCTGAACGTCTTTTCAGTTATGTTTTTCATAACGACAATGACGTCGCAGTCAACGACGATATCTAGGCTAGGACATTATCCCCAATCTATTCGACGTACTAAAGTACATTTCTCCTCTTTTGGTTTAAGTTCTTAAATGAGCGCTTGGTGCAATTAACTTTTAGTATTTCCTTAATAAAAAAACTAGAATTGGAGTTAACCTAAAACAAATAAAAATTGTTTATTATTCTCCTCAATACGTCTCAAGTCATTAAGTATAATATGTTGTTTATAGCAAACACACATACGCTACCAAATAGATTAGACATTTAAAATGCATTTAATGAAAAGAGTGTATGGTTAACGCATATATTACTGTTTAATGAGGTACTTGTTCTTTTATTGAACCATTGTTCCCTATTGTTTATCTATACATTTATATAATTTATATCTTCTATAATATTAGGTATCTAACATTTAATTGTATTAAATTAAGTTGGGCTTGATAAAATATTATTTGAAAGGTGTATTTCTGCTCCATGTTTTTGTAAATAAGAATAGTAAAATGGAATTTGATTCAATTCAATTCAAATTAAAAGGTTTAGACAATATTGTCTAATTATTTTAAATTGAATACAATATAAGTTCATATAAAACGTAGCGATTTTAATCTTAGAATTTGCTTTAAAGTACTTCGAAAAAATTAATAAAGTTGATGATTTAAACAATTTATATGGTTTTGAAAGAACTCAAAACGTTAAAATAAATTATAACTATGCTGATAATTATGTTGTTTTGCATGATGATTTTCAATAATTGAGGAACATATGTTGCACTGACGTCATCAAGTGGGACGTAATTATATGCTCCTACACAAAGTGCACCATATTGCAATGGATATCTCTTTTTCGTACTTTGTCATCAAATGTGTATGTGTCGTATTTCCATTATTCAGACCTCGTCGAGACCGATAAAACAGCTTTCACGTAAGTTTTACTTGAAATTAACATTTTTTTTTCAATTTAACATTAAAATGTCCTATAGTTTTAACTATTTTGTTTGAATCGAGTATTGCATTTCTTTTAACAACTTCTCCACAAATTTTACAAAGGGATTTTGTGCATGTATTAGCTAAACTGATCTCTAAGCTGCGTAGTGGTGACACTTTTAAACACTTTTAAACGACCTGTAATTATTTCTTTATATTCTATGGCATCATAATTATGATAATTTTGAATTTTAAAAATACCAACCCTCTGCTTTTTGTGCTATCCCAAATAAAGAAGATTCCCCCCGAGTCCCATTTCCCCGTTTATCGCTACTCTCAGTATTTTAATATTGAACAGTCATAGTGCATATGTTTGAGGGTTAAACCAATTCAGATTATCCTTATGTTTTGTCCTAGCTGCTAGTCCTTCTAATGCTGTCCTCGTATGGTTAAATGAGTATATGGTTTACAAATATGTTCTTTTAATGAACTATTATATAAGATTGTCAATGATAAAAGAAGAGTAAAAGAACTGATTGTGAAGCTCTTTTAAAATTCGACTTTAACATTAACGTCTACTTTTGATGATAGTATTGAAGAGTTTATTGGAATATTGGCATCTGTGCATAACTTACAACCGGTGCGTTTCATCAATATCATCAGAAGTCAAAAATATAATTGGCAGACGACCATTGACACCAACATTAGAAGAAAAAAGAGAAAACTCCATTTCGCCTTGGTCCTGTTATTTGCACAAGTTGAAAATGGTACTATTCCTCCGACAGTCATCTTATATCTAAATGTTGTACCATAGCTCATTTTTGAAGGCATTGTGCTATGACGGTTGACACTCACTTTATATGGAGTTGAAATTGAAATTAATGAAATATGCATACAGCATTTGATGATTGGTAATCCAATCATATGTTCATTATGCATGTTTGATGAGTGTTTGGTCTATGTGTGGTGTTTCTAGAGTTCATTGTCGTTTGATCACTTGCCTTGTTCCCCTAAACAGAGTATATTTTTGAATTTTCGACTACCGGGCTTGTCACTGTATTGTGTGTTGTTTGGGTCCTGAGAATGTTACTCTTGAGAGTGTTTTTTTTAAGTTTCAATAACTGGGCTTGTCCCTGTTGTTTTCATTGAAATATTGCTTAATACGTACTCATTTAATAATACACTGTTGAGTGTATGTCTTACGTGTGCACAAATATCTAAATGGCAGAAATTCGTGTACATCTATCAAAGTACATCAGGAAAAGGGTTTTTCAACGTTTATTTATTTTACTTTGCAATACAGTACAATCGACGCAGCATTGGCTATTGGTATAACGAATAGCCGTTTCATCTGGGTCTTGCACAATCTGTAAGGAAAAAAGGTCCGCTTTCTTTATACAGATGGTAAGCATTTAGCTCGGCTCGAATACCCCGAGGCCCGATGTATTTCGCCGATCCCTTGGAGTTCGAGCCAACGGAGCCAACGGGTTCGACTCTATTTAAAAGTAAAAGTTATGTACACACTGTAGTCGGTTGATTCACTCATATAGAAACTGTGCTTTAAACAATAACACCAGTAAGATAAAGCTGGTTTCAGTGTAAGTACGGTATGATATATTAATAACACATTTTAAACATATTGGGATGTATGGCGTGGTATCAATTGAACAATGGATATATCTGATACCATGTTTAGGCAACATATTCCACTGCCAATGTACCAGTCTTGAGCCAAGGCATTCTGTAATTAGACTGTCAATCTTGCACCAGTCTGTTCCACTATAGTCTGGTTCTTCATTAAGGAATCCGTCACCGTCTTCGTCTATGCGGTGATCCTGTAAACCGTACACTACTATTTTAAAATGACATTTTATATTGACGTACGACAACCTTTTAACCGCAGACATCATGATGAGTTAAAAGAAAAGTAACCGCTGCGCGTTGTTTAATTGTGTCACTTCTGTCTATTAATTCAAAGTTCATGAAGTTTTCTGTAATCATATTTCATTTTTTAATTGTCTCGATGTTTCATGGACCCTTTTAAGTAAATCAAATTACTGACATAATAATTTAAATGATGTTCTTAGAATCATTCGATGAGAATGTGTTAATTTAACTGCTTGTGTCATATTTAGAATAAGGTTTTCGTTTATTTGATCAAGGAATGCAATGTAGATAACGGAAAATACTGAAACCTCATTTAAACTTACACGGACTAGGAGAAAAGCAGCACCCACGGTGCAGACGCCGTTGGAAATGAGTTCAGGTTGGCCACATAAGACTCGTACTAGATAATTTTCAGGGTCACAACTTATCAAGAATTCCGGGCGCTGAACAGGGTCATCAAAGTCGCCAGCTGAATCAAGAGAATAAAAGATTACAACCGGAAAGGTTCCATGTTATGGATCTATGGTGGTAAAATGGAAAAAGTTTAAGTTTCTGAAAGCAAAACTTTGCCACGGTACGGATTTCGAGTGAGTGAACGCGAAGTATGCGATGAATGTTATCTGGGTGGAGGATGTGAACCGGTTGTAAGTAAAGGAGTTTTGAATGACAAATTGCGGGTATTAAAGGCGATTGATTGTGGTGAAGGCAAAAAGGTTCTGACATAACAGGTCAAGTAATACATTGCGGGTCGTTAAAACGAAAAGGTTCCAATAATAAAATGCGGGTGGTTAAAATGAAAAAGTTTAAGTTATACATTTCGGGTGGTTAAAACGAAAATATTCAAGTCATCGTTGACGTTGTGTAAAAGCGAAAAGGTTCTATCTATAGATTTCAGATACAAAAAACGAAGTGCTCCAAGTTCTGTTTTTTGATTGGTGAAGGCAAACGGACTCTAGTTATTGATTTTTAGTGATGCAAGTAAAATCTTCGAACTCTAGGCGATGCGTCAGGCAGTGTACGTGACATAACGCATAAATCGAGTTATCCCATTTTCGTGTCTATCTTATACAGTAGTATTCAATAATTAGTACGACGCTTGACTTGATACAGGAAATATGTTGTCCAAAAATTACCTCTTCCAAGCGGTAGGAAAGCGGCGCTGTTACAGTTCACATTCGGCCATATTTCCTCGAGGTTAAAACATGCATTGGTGATGCTTGACCTTAAACAAAAATAAGTAGCTATCCATGGAAAAAACTGTATCAAACGTGTTTTAATGAGGCATTTATTTTCAATAGTGTAATTATTTATAAATGTTAGGACAAGCATGAGGTGTTGGCAATACGTACTAGTGTAGGACCATAGTTGACTCGTGTTCCGGTGATTACGTGTTTCACGGACCGTTCCAAAGCGGTTATTTCATAATATATCGGTTGTTTTGATGTGTTTCTAGTTCATCGTTGTTTTAGCAATTACCTTGTGCCTTTAAGCAGGGCTTATTTTTTAATTTCGACTACTTGGGTTGTCCCTTTAGTTTTTATTGTATTATTTATTATATTAGTGTAACCACACAGGTTTTGAATATAACTGGCTTCTTTACTGATTCAAATTAACGAGCTTCTGTCCGTATCTGACTGCTGTCATCAAAGTGAGAACCTCATACTAACGGCAAACCGTTATATCTTATATCAATACCCCATTGGATAAAGGAAGCTAAACAGCTCCTTGTAAATATATGTCTTACATTTTATCGTAATAGAAACATCTTGGTTTTCTCGAATGCTTTGAATGCTATTTAGATTGTTTTCACTTTATCTTCTAATCAATGAGTGCCCTTCGTAGTGTATTGACTCGAGGATGTCCGAAACTGTGTAGACGTGTCAGATCATTCGTGTGCTGATAATTTGGAAACATAAAGGTTTTGTGATGTAGAAACTAGTTTGTGTAGAAATGTATTCTCTAACCCAAGTATACGCCCACGACACGCATCAAAATCAACGAGTAAAGCATGCATTTTCCTTGTTCACAGTACAATTGTTATTTTTTCTGTAGTTGTAGTTTCCAAATATGAATGCAAATCGCTTCCTGGTGCATATCTCCAAATATTGTAATGGAAAAGGTAAGAGTCATTTACATACGATTATCCGTAGTAAACCACAAGCACCGAAAGGTAAACTGAGGGTAGCCTGCAAACATATTATGTCGACAATCATATCAGTATGTTGTCAAATAATACAGGTTAGAAAAATGTAAAATCTGCACATTTTTTCTTATGATAGCGAGTTACTTCATTTAGTTTTACATTATCAATTTACACTCTTATTGTTGTTGTTGCTTCCAAATTTCCTTTATGAATACATATCGCGTACTGACGCATACGTCCAAACATTGTGAAGGAAACTGATAAGAGTAAATAACATACCAGTATCCGGTTGTCCTCACCACTCTGCCATCATCCAATACACTCCAGAGAAAGTTTGACCTCTGCGCGAAATGTTTGGCGTCCGCTTGCCCTATACGACCGGACGTCATGACTAACGGAGATGTGTAATAGTTGCCGACAACCTGTATTTGATAGTTATGGAATTCTTTTTCCAGATTCCCTTTTCTTAATGTTGTTGCCTAAGCTTTGTAGTATGAAAGCTTTTAAATAAACTGAGTTAAATTTTCGTGTAAAGCGATGTTTCGTTCAATTTCATTTTTTTTTTGCAAAGAACTATGTCATTTAGATTTGAGGATAAGTTTACCTTGTCATAGAAATCATCAAGCGAAATAAGGCACTTATCGGGTGGAATCTGGATGAAGTCTGCCTCTCCTGGTGCGCCAACAATTACAGTTACAGAAGCAGAAGCCACCAGCGCCGTGAAGCAAATGGAGAGTAACCTAAAACCAGATACAATGTCGACAATATACAGGTTAGGAGAATATAAAATATGCACACTGATTTCAATGTTAGCGAGTAATCACATTAAGTTTACTTATTATACATTCTTTAAGTACAACATGTACACATGTGCGTCTATTCAATTTTTGAATCAGTTTCACTTATTCTTCCGGACTGGCCTTCAAGATCCGTGCCTTATGAGGATTAATGGTACTCATTGCTGCGCATTTTTAAGATAAACGGAACCGCTGAACCAGCAGTGTCATAGGTCTTATGAGTTTTAGTTAAAACATATTAATCGTTGGAAACGTTTCTGAGTTCTGATAATGAATAGCGATGCGGGATGACAAGCAAATATCTAGCCATTTCAGTACAAGGGTGATTATCAATTATTGAGCGAATTTGTTCTATATAATAAATAAACAGACGGAACAGATATAACTTTTCTAGCACGTTTATTACTATCGGACATGAGCTGGCCAATTTATAATCTTTTAACAATAAGACGTTTGATCGCAATACTGATTTGGGTATATTGTTTATATATATATTTTTGGGCGGCATATTAAAACTAAATGCTGCCATAAAAATATGGGGCCACAAGGGACACAAAATTGACATAACCGTATATCGGATACCTTAAAAACAGTAAGACAGTGCTTGTATCTTAATCTGATTTCATTAAAAGTGTTTCTAGTACCTTAAAATCAAAGTCACAAAATCAGGTGGCTAGTTTTAGATTAAATTGTCTTTAATGATCTGCTTTTCTCTCAAATATATCACCTTTGATGCTATTCTATTGCATAAAACACAATTGATTACTGAATATTATATAAACAAAAGTTTTTTTTATCCCAATAAAATGAGTTATTTTAAAACGATACTTACATTTCCTTTGATTTTGAAAGAATATAGTAAACAATTTTAGATAAATTCCGTTGCAATATTGCTTAAAAATAATGAAGACACACAATTACAAATAACTTATTTTGCGAAATAACTTTCAAATTGCCTCCATTAACATTGTTTTCGTACTGTCCCTAGAACGATCAATCGCACAATGTGTTACTTCAATGTATGATGCAGATTTTACAAAACGCAAAACACTGCTGTCACATCTTAGGTGGGCTGTAAATCAAGGGGCGATCAAAAATAAAATAAAAATCTCGTACTAACTTGTTCATAGTTGTTCAATACGCAAATAATTCAGTGAATTTTGGAAGCCATACTTCTGGTTTAGTTAAAATGGCTATTTGAAAGGAAAGACACTATTTTGCCTTTCAATATTGCCAAATGGAGCAAGTCACATTCTAGTTTAGTCAAAAACTTGCAAAAACTTTACCTGTATTATATGTACGTTTTGTACGGTCATATATTTTTCTTATGGTTTTGGTTTAAACCCTCTCTAACAATCCTTTATAAACATATATATTTATATATATATATATGCACTGTGTAAGTTGTGTAGTTTTGTGCTGTTGTTCCATGTTTCTTGTTTGTGATTTTTTGCTTTTGTGTTCCATGTCTTTGGCGTTTACCCAGTGTCATTAAACGAGGTTTATGTTTAAACTTTGGCTACTTAACTTGTTTCTATAGTTATTCACATAAGTATTTGTATCAATAATCAGCGAGTTATATCCATTCATAGCATATCAATGCTATATGGAAGCATTAGGCATACAAAATAAAAAAAAAACTGCTAACTGAATTAAAACCGTAATTGTGGAGCGAATAAAAATGGAAACTACTTGACCAGCACAGCAGCCGATACCTTTTTCAAAGGAACAGGATGTGGTGTCTAACAGACAAGAGTTACAATGTCACTAGACAAACTCCATAACTATTATAATACAGGTATTTGAGTTTCAACAAGCCTATTGTTTAGTGCGTCTTTAAGATATGTATGCGGATTTAATCACAACGTAGTTATTAACATAATACATTGTAAGTGTTTGATTTTAAAACGCATGTATCATACAACTTGCAGATATCATTTACAAATGCGTAATAATGTGATTGCGTCAAGTTTTGCAGAAGGCGTAGTAACATCTTGTTATTTCTTTTTGTTTAAGGTTTCAGGACTGCAACAATTTATTTGAGGGATGTTTCAAAATGACTTAATTATTTTCAAAATAAGATGTTTGTCCTCAAAAATACAACAGTATCAAGCCCACCCTTGTCTCAATTACGTTTCGAGAAGGATCGCCCGTGATACGCAATTTCAGACAGTTAATGGCAATAAGCCAAAACAAATATATCTGACAAATAATTTTTGAGTGTGAACTTGACCTTTGACCATCAGACGACATAAACAATATCGTTCATTGCCAAACGTGTAAGAAAGGTTAAACTCAACCCCAAGCGTTGTGTGTTTGGCGGAAATGAGGTTTACCTGCGCGAGGGTTGGAATGACCCTGCTAGGCCACGATATACTTTTTTTTCCAACCTCAATTAAACCAAATATGTTGAAAATGTACTTTATTTTAGTTTTTTTAACTTAGGGGTAGGTTTTACCCTTGCCCGTGGGCAATATAAGAATTTCCAGCATCGCCAACTATTTGGATCTTCATACCTTGGTTGAGAGAAAGCGTCTTGCATTTTAATCTATTTTTACATACAGGTATATTTCATCTTTGCCCATAGGCAAGATAAGGATTTCCAGCATTGCAAAATATTTGGATCTACCTGTCTGGGTTGAGAGAAAGCGTCTTCTCATTGTGAACATTTGTGTTATGTTGAAATCCCCTATGCATGGCCAAGTAACAGCACTTAAAAGCCAAAAATAAGGGATTATGACCAATGACCCTTTAATGGGACCTTGGCTTTTGACCTACTAATATGTGTCTTGCACCCGACATGCCGTCTTCTCGTGGTGAACATTTGTTCAATGATAATAATAATAATAATAATAATAATAATAATAATAATAATAATAATATTTTGAAATCCCTAAATGCATGGCCAAGTTACAGCGCTGAAAAGCCAAATGAAAGGAATCATGATCAATGCGTGGATTTTCTATAAAGATAATTCTTATTCAAATTTATTCAAACATGGATCATTGATACAAACACATTCGTAAAAGTTTATTAAAACATAACGATACAATATGTTAGAAACAATTAAAGTTGAGCAAGTGTAACCCTTACCCGTTCAGGGCGGGATATCAACCCACACTGTGCTATATAAATTGTTAACAAAAAGCCGCACTCTTGGATGTAAAAAGATAAGTGTTTTACTTACTTTTCGCTTTAATAATAAAACATGGAGCTGAACGATAGAAATGACCCTGCTGCTCACTTTTCCAAATCGTTTAGTGCCTACAAGTTATTTAGGATAGATTGGTGTAATAAAATTTCAAATATTATACAATCCTTATTATGTTGGATTGCAGGGAGCAGTGTATCTTAAAGTTGCAGAGTGAAATGGTGCCGTGTTCTGAAGATGTCACCGTCTGTTACGTAATGAGGTATTATGCATCAAGGTAGGGGAGGGAATTTGTAACCGCTTAAGGGGGTGACGATTGGCTTTAATAGGGGACACCGGGCAGTTTAAACTCGTTTAAAATTAATTGTTATTATCGATGCTAACAACAAATCAATCACGGATGCTTTGAATACAATAAACGCTGTTTTTCCGATCTTTACATGAGCTCGGATACGCATACAAAATAATTTCTCGTCAGCTATACTAGATTGCATTCGAAACTCCTCAGCCATTTTTATCAAAAACAACCTCGCATGTATGCCGGCATATCAGTTGAAGTAGTTCGTCAAATTTTTAATTATATCATTAATTAAATGTAGTATTTTAGCTTGTTTTATTGATCTAAGTTTAAATTGATTGCCAGTGAAGTGTATAATTGCAAACATAATTAAGATTCCCAACAGTTAAGTCATTAAGTTTAACTGCTAAATTCAATTACTACGCGATCCACTTCCAGCGGACTAAAACATACAGATTTCTGAGTATGTAAACCGTCCAAATACATCCGATGTTGTTTTCGATAAAAATGGCCAAGGAGTTCCGAATGACTAGATTGTGGGCAAAATCATACCGTCACCAAATACAATAACTCAATATATGCGTCTAATTCTCTATGTTATTATTGGGTTCTTGAACAATGGTGACGAAATGGTGCAAAAGGATCATGGTTCGCCAAAATTTACAAGATGGCTTCGATATTCAACATGCAACTTTCCAAAATGTTGTAATGCGTGATGTTCTTAAATGGGTACAGGTAAATCTATTTTTTGGAAAATGGATCATAGATACAAATACATATATGCACCATATTAATTATATGATAAGTTATCTGAGACACATTTGTAACGTGTTCTGTGTGCGCCTAAGCCCTTCAAATGTAACTATTTAATTGTTCCTTAAGTGTCTTGCTGATATTTGATAACGAATTTAATTATATCATTGATACAACAAAATAACGTCTGAAATTGCCGTATGGTACAACCGATTGAACAAATGGTATTGGAAGATCGTATATATCCGGCATGAAGCACTAGGTTTACATCACTGGAAAACCAACGTGTCTAGGCCGTAGCGTCATGTCAGAGCGTATCCTCTTTACTAATGAGGAAATCGAAAATGTATCCAAAAAAAAAACCACACTATTATTTTTTTATCAAATATATCCATTTTATTTTTGGTAAGTATAAAGTATAAAATTAAATAATATAATAGTTAATTCTCATTAAGCAAATCGTTAAGACCCTTCAGCACATACAATTTAATGACAACACGATAGAAAAAGTGAGTTTTATACAAAATTAACAATGTTGTATGGACACAAACGATAAGCAGCCAATTAATATTCAGGAATATGAAATAAAATTTTAACATAAATCAAAACAGTATATTTACAAATAGAACATTTCGTTTATAAATGAATTAAATATATAAATCAGGAGTTTAAATTAAGAAAATAAACACAGAATAACAAATCGGTTTGAAAAACAAAAATAGTTCGGAACGTAAAATGGAGTATTTAAAAGGATCAATGAACATAAAATCCACACCCAATCACACAAACAAGCGCACATGAACAGACACTATAACACGTTTGTAATTGGAAGGCTTGTGACCTTCGCATTGACACCGAGAACATCTACTATTTATTAATATTGCAAATAATTATAATACATATCGCATACTTTACACCAGTAGTCGAAGTATTTTTGAGCTTACGTATGTATTCATTCAGCACACATTTAAGTAAATCTTTATATTATATTATTATATAATGTTTAACAAACATTATTCACACCATTAGTCTGTAGGTTTGTTTATATGTACATTGACAGGTTCCGCTGTATTGGGCTAGGGTCGAGTGGTACCTTTATAACCATGAGTCGTCTTGCTGAAAACAAATTCGAAATACTAGATGCAATATAATTATTAATAATGGCGCACAATGTAGGTTGATAAAAAAAATGAATGCATTAAAATGTTTAACTCATTTGAGTTTTATGATAAAAAACAGCAACATATAATATGTGTACCGATGAAAACATGTGAGCCTTTATAAATGGACTGTTTGATATCAAAGTCTCAACAAATTCTCCGATTAAAAAAGCGCCAAAATATCGCTAATATGTTTTATCTGTACACACATCATATGTTTGTTTTCTTGTTTTGATCATCAACTCCGTGTTTGTTTCGATTAATTTTTTAAACTAATGAATATCTTATATCTTAAAGTTGAAATAGGGCGACCACGGGATCTTTATTATCAACACGGGATTTACTCGACGGCCGTGATTACTGTACAGTGAGGTGAAGTAACCGCCGTGTGGAGCCTTGTGTCAACAATGAAAACGGGTGATGTCACGTTATGGTTAACTGTGTTTTGTCAAATGTCAGCGGTTACAGTATAGCAAAGGGAAGTAACCGCTGTGTGGAGTTTATGTCAACAATGAAAACGGGTTATGTCACAATATGGCAATCTGTGTTTTGTCAAATATCAGCGACTATTGTACAGCGAAGGGAAGTAACCGCTGTGTGGACTTTTGTGTCAACAATTAAAACGGGTGATGTCACATTATGGTTAACTGTGTTTTGTCACACATCTTGATACAGACCTGATGTTGGTTATCCCAAATTCGAAGACCATCGTCAGCTGAAAGACAAACACATTGAAAACGTTATATGTAACTTAAATAAAGTATGAATTCATCCATAAATTCGTACGAACTTCAAATATACGCATCATCTGTTTTGATATATGACGGTCATGCTCAATTTCTCACAACTTATTAAGTCCCTTGTTTACGCCTGTTTATCTTTAGAAGTTTCGAGAAAATGGGGTCAGATATGTAAACGTCTATGGATATATTACTGTCCTTTCATTTCACATGGATTCTGTTTTCATTGAAACACAGCGGGGACAGAAAACTAATAAAGGAAAAATAACACAATCCCATACGGTAAATGGCATAGTTAGTTTTCACCTGACCAATCCTGGTTCCTTCCTGCGTTGTCATGTCGAGAAGTAGCTGTGATGTGAGCATGTCTGTCTGAGTATCGTGGAGCGATATTCCGCCAGACATCTTCCATTGTATCCCTATTGACTCTGAAAAAGAAGTTTAACATAAGCACACGGCTGAATTGCACTGAACATCCATTGTTCGATAAATTCATATTTGCTTCCCCAAAAATACCTTTCCGATCCATAAAAAAGGTTAAATAGTTCTGACTTTGTTCCATTTCAGTCGGACAAAAACTATTTTACTTTTTTCGAACAATATCAATGGTATCCTTCAATGTGTGCACTTTTGATGAAAGACAACGATGACTGTCTTATATAAATTTGATTTTACCGACGGATTGTATAAAATGAAAAAGTACTTTTCCGTCGAGGACATGTACAGTAATAATTGTCTTCTGTCGAACAAATGTACGGAAACAATTGTCTTCCGTCGAACACATGTACAGTAACAAGTGTTTTCCTGTTCAATACAAATTGTGTATCGTCGAACACATGTACAGTAACAAGAGTCGTCATGTTCAATACAAAATGTATTCCGTTGAACACATGTACACTAACTATTTTCTTCCTTCATACAAATGTACAGTTACAAATGTCTTCCGCCGAGCGTATATATACAATGACGAATATTTCCGCTGAATTGTCCATCACATTTTCATATTTTCGATTATTAAGGCAATTTTAATAAACCAAATAAAAATAAAATCAATGATTGTACTATTTGTTTAATATTCCCACAAATTGATTGCCTTGCAGAGTATGAGCTCAACAGACGATATGCTTAAAGTAATAAACTTAAGGTATAGTATAAATCTAAATATGCCGCTATAAGTTATTTTTAATTTTTAGCCACAACCAAATGCTATTGAAAATACAAACATTACCGGGGAGTCTTATCTGTTTTGTGCTTTTTCATTTTTTTACAGCAGATAATCGCACAAACTCCGACCAATAGCACCGATGACAGTCCGACAACAATTAAAATGACTAAATACAGGTCTCCTGAAGTGGACTCCATAGGTACGTCTCTGAAAGGTAGAGTGTAATGTGCATACATATGGTCTTGTATTGGCGATGAAAGCTTAGATGGTTAAGACACGTTTACAATATGGGTTACAACATGTGTTAAACATGTATTTTAAAGGTAATAATTGAATTTAGATATGACAATGTTTCTTTTTTACCATAAAGTTCGAGCATTGAATCAGTAAAATGATGACAGTAAGTCAAGCGATTAACTTTGAAATCAAATGCAGGTGTTTTTTCAGACAAAATTCACGTAATTTATTGTACGGGAAACCTGGAGATAAATAAAAACACAAATATATTAAATGTATGGATCAACTTCGAAAGAACAACAAGCAAATTGTAACTTACTTGCAAACTGGTTTTGAGTCTATTACAGTGCATTTAGTTTGTGGAGAGCAATGTCCATTAACCGCAATAAATAACTGACACAAGGAATCACTTCCGTCCAGTGTTTCTTGATTAACTAAAATAAAAAAAAAAAACAACATATGTCTAACATGGCATCCTTTCAAAACAAAATGTATGTATGTACCATATATAATTTTGTGTTTAATGTATACTGATATATCATGTTATTCTTTGAAACAAATATTATATAGGGCTCAAACAATTTGTAGAAAACGTTTGACTAACAAACTCATTCATAAAAATTCAAACTGAATGTAAGGCAAAACAATTCTGATACAACGAAAATAAACATTTTTTTCACAATATCCTAAATGTACTTAACACACACAATATTTATTCTTTCCAACAATATTTTTTTTATTAAATAACCTTTCAAGTTCCCGATGGAGGAAACAGATGCACCATACGTTTCGTTGTTTATCACCACACTAACGTCCGTTACACTTAACGCAGCGCCAATAAAGTCAGCTGCGCCTTGCTCGGTCGATTTCTTTATAACTATAATGTTTACCTTTAAACTGCCTCTGAAACAGAAGTAAGTGGTAATGACTGATGCCTAACGTTATTGATGTCATCGAATGAAACCCCATATTTCAGTTAATACACTGTGCTGTCTACATCAAGAATACAAGCTCAAGAATTGATTGTTTATTGTTTAAGATTAAAGTATTTCCATCTATATTAAATATTACGATTTACTTACCACATCGATAAGTGCGCTAGTATTATGTTACAATACAACGGACAAATAATGGTGCAAACAGAAAAGTCAAACCTATGATATTTCGTGTCACAGTCGCGATAAAAAAAACTCCTACTAACACATAAGATATATTAATATATAAGTAAACATTAAGGAATTTTACAACATTTTTAAACTAAAAAAACAAAAATCTATATAACATTGATACATAAAGTGAACCTATTGTAAAAACCAAACTCATTTAGTACAACGTTACAAACCTCGAAAATCCGGTAATTGTCAGGCTAAAGAAATTGTCCCCCATCTTCGTTTGGAAGTGTTTGGTCATCTTAAAAACAAAAGCAATAAAATATGAAAGCTGAATGATATGAACTCCTCTCCGTCCTCCTCTTCTGTATACCAAAGTTGTGGTGTTCAGAGTTGAGAGGAGAGGACGTAACTGTAAATGGAGTGTTCTGGTGGGATATCTTCACATATCGAGAGGAGAATTAAGATTTATTTTAGATGAAAACAAAAGGCCTCTACGACTCTAGCAAGTGCGTCAACAATGTCAGCTAACAGTTTTTATGTTGTTATCGAAATGTTTTATATGTTATGAAATTGTAGGTGCTACTCAGCATGTGTTTCATAATAATTCCATTAAGCATTTAATTCACCAGAAGAACGGTTGTAATTGTTTTCTAGCCAGTCATTTTAAATGGTTAAAGAACATCTTGTTATGTAAGTAGGTTCATTGAATGCCATTATAGCACATGCATAATTATACAACCAGAGCAAAATGATAATAGTTTCATACTGGTGGTTCAATTGCATCGGTCAACTCTTTGACAGTGCCGGGGTCAGTTAAATTTGCAGATTCCTCCAGCAGAAAATCAAAGACTATTTCAAGTTGTATATCATCTGTAGTGGCTGTCAAGGCTAAAATAAAAGAAACACCATTTACACTATACCATCTGGGAACAGATAAATAATAATTGCTAAAAAATGCATGTGTTTGAAAATGTTTTGTGTATGGACGATGATGTAAATAAATGTTCCTGCCATATCGCACGATTTTGTGTTATTGTAACATTCCACTAACATCCCAGATTATATAAATGACATTCGGCATTATTTCAATTCATACATTTTCATTGAATACCTCAAATGAATTTAAACACGTCTCAAATTTACATGGGTCGCTAGCACAAAACGTCCGCATCTGCGCAATCAACCAACGTTGATACGTCAAACAAACACATAACAAAACTAAATATTGCTATGCATGTATGACAAATAATAATGTCACACGAGAATCTTAGGTCAATTACTTTGAATGTCACAGAATGGTCACTTATAACGGCTTCCAAATGTACAGGTGAAACTCTTCATAACATGTAAACCGCTCTTACATGGTCACTTTAAGAATCGAAAGTGCTTTTCTTATTACATTAAAAAAAATATGCATTCAATGCAAAACAAAATGTAAAATCAGAATGCTTATTCCAGGACAATTACTTTTTTCACAGGATGGTCCCTCATAACCGTTTTTACAAGTACATGTGTAGCTTTTAATGCCGTCAGTACAGGTGGCTCCGTTCTTACATGGGTCGCTAGCACAATCGTCTGTATCTGTGTAAATAACGCAACGTTGATAGGTCAGACATACGTTATGCATGAAGGACAAATTCTAGTGGTACATGAGAATCTCTGTTCAATTACTGAGAATGTCACAGAATGATCGCGTATAACATTTTCGACGTGCATAGGTTAAACTATTAAATTGATGTAACCGATTTTTTAATAGGGCATTATCCAAATTGATCGTTTCTTAGTAAATAGTCTTCTTTAATTATATATAACGAGTTTTTCTTATTACATTTAAACATTTTTATGTATTTAAGACAAAACAGAATGTTACAAAAAATCTTAGTACTCTTACTAAGTTCACAGGATAGTCCCTCATAACCGTTTTCACATGCACAGGTGAAACTGTTAATGCCGTCAGTACAGGTGGCTCCGTTCTTACATGGGTCGCCAGCACAATCGTCCGTATCTGCATAAATAGCTAACTTTAACTTTTATTTAACAAGCATAAAGTATTAAATGACAATCCCATGTCGTCAAACAATTAGGACAAACTAGAATACAGAATGAAAATCTGAGAAAACTTTCTAATTACACAGGTTGGTCCCTCCCAGCCGTTATCATGGCAAATCTTAATGCCATCAGTACAAGTGGCCTTGCTTGTGCATGGGTCAACAGCACACTCGTTCAAATATGCGCAAAAATACAATTTTGATTATAATATCGAGCTTAATTTAATGACAATCATATATTTCTATCATTTCTTGACAAAATGTAGTGTTAGATCTTCTGATTTTTATTAATTTAAATTTGTCTCTCCAACCTGTTACCAAATGCACACTCAAAGCTTGCTTATGCCTTCACTATATGTGGCTCCGTTTTTACATGGGCCGCCAACGCAATCGTTAGTATCTGCGTTAAAAGCCAACTTTGATTATACTATCAAACTTGATTTAATGACAAACATATCATTTCTATCCATTTCTGATTAGAAGAGAATATGATAGATCTTTGTAATTTTACTAATTTCACAGGTTGGTCTCTCCAAGCCGATACCACATGTTCAGGTAAAGTTTATAAGGCCTTCAGTACATGCTGCTCAATGCTTACGGGGGTCGTCATCACAATCGTTAATATCTGCGTAAAAAGCTATATTTGACTTAAAGAATCGTCTGAAATGTCCGTTTCACATTATTTATGTGCAAAACTACAGAAACAAGCTCAGTTGCCAAAAGTTTAAACATACACCCCGTTTAATGGCACACGGTAAACGCTAAAGACATAGAACACAAAAACAAAAATCACAAACAAGAAACATGGAACAACAGCACAAAACTTCACAAATACCACAGTGTATATATACTATATAAAACAAATAGTCATGTTTATAAAGGATTATTAGGTACCGCCTTTGAACGGTCAGTAAAATGTATATTTAGTGGGGGTTTAAACCAGTTTACGTGCACACACCTCACTCCTTTCCCAACAATCCTGAATAAAGTACACACGTAAAAGGTAAATCTTATCAAAGTATGCATTTACTTGAGGAAAATTGATAATAAAACAAATAATAATAAACTAGTAGATAAACTCTTCAATGATTTGGGATCCCAACTCTGGGAAACAAAAAACTGGGAACAAATAAAGAAAACATTTTCAAAAATAAAAACGACATGTTTTTGCTAAACTTTTCTTCAAAATGATTACCTATGTTAAATATTTGAAGAAAAGGACGTCACATACTGGAACATGCCTAGCCATGGCCAGCCTAAGACGGTTTTAAAGATAACTTGAATTTACATAATATTCATAAAATCAAAGGACTGAAAGTTTAGTTATAATTATGTAAGGAGGCTAACCTTTGACCAGCAGACATAACCACTTATACAAAATTAATACACTTACAATAAAGAATTCCTGTGCCAAAGAAACGGCATTGTTAAGATGAAATCTCCAGAATGAAACTTACTGATTGCACAATTTTTTCCCTCCCAGCCATCAACACATATACAGCTGTAGCTGTTAAGGCCGTCGGCACAGGTGGCTCCGTTCACACATGGACTGCTTTCACATTCGTTCGTATCTGCAAATATCAAACAATCATTTTAATACAAACTTATTATTACACTTAAAATGACGAGTTCTAAAACGAAAGGAAAATCAACGTTACTATAACATCGATAAAAACTCACTGTGTTCACAAGTTGTCCCCTCCCATCCATCAGCACATGTACAGCTGTAGCTGTTAATGCCGTCAGTACAGGTGGCTCCGTTCACGCATGGTCCACTTGCACACTCGTCCGTATCTGCAAATTTATCAAACGTTCATTACTATTTATAACAATTATAAAATTGGAAATGCAGGGAAAAGAAGGAAAGCACGGGTAAATGGATAGTTAATGGCGAACGTTCATTTTAATATCAATATATTAATTACACTTCCATTCATGAATTCATTAGTCAATTGACAGGCATGTTAATAAAATTCCAATGTTTTCAGTATTAGAGGCTCCGTTTCAATCATGGGCTGATGGTACAATCGTCCTTATCAGTATTTACTCGTATATACTGTGTTTGTTTGAATATCAAACGACGAATTCTAAAATAAAAGCAAACGCAATGCTATAATCATATCCCAAAAATCATACTGAGTTCACAGGTTGTCCCTTCCCACCCATCAGCACATGTACATTTGTAGCTGTTAATGCGGTCAGTACAGTTGGCTCCGTTTGCACATGGGAGGCTTGCACAGTCGTCCGTATCTGCGCGAATGAAAAACGTTTATTGAATATCAAAATATATAGTACACTGACCACAACGAATTCCAAAATCAAAATAAAGTCAATGTTATTACAGAACATTTGTAGAAACTTACTGGTTGTACAATTATTTCCCTCCCAACCATCAGCACATATACAGCTGTAGCTGTTAATGCCGTCAGTACAGGTGGCTCCGTTCACACATGGTCCACTTGCACAATCGTCTGTATCTGCAAATTTATCAAACGTTCATTACTATTTATAACACTTATAACATTGAACTCCTATGACAATGAAAAGGCACTTGTAACCGGGGTTATTGAGTTGAAGAAAGCCACTTCAGTGACTTCAAGTTTTAATCTAAGAGTAGTCGAAGGTATAAAACAGAATGCATGCAAATACATGACAACAGCTTACATATATTGCAGAAACTAAGTACGCATTATTTTACCAAAATACACGAATAGTATTTAAACAATGAATGAACCAGTTATATGATAAACATACCGGCAGCCAAAAAAGGTATATCATAAATAAATATCTCGGTATATTGTAGACACTATTATAATTATTCGTCCGCCTGATACGATGGTCATAACATGAAATTAAATGCAGGGAAAAGGAGAGAAGCACGGGTAAATTGATGGAAAGTTAATAGCGAACGTTCATTACAATATCAATCTATTAATTACACTTCCATTCATGAATTCATTAGTCAATTGAATGGCATGTTAATAAAATTCCAGTGTTGTCAGTAAGGAGGCTCCGTTTCAAACATTGGCTGCTGGCACAATCTTCATTATCAGTATTTACTCGTATATACTGTGTTGTTTTGAATATAAAACGACGATTTCTAAAATAAAAGCAAACGCAATGCTATTATAACATCCCAAGAAACATACTAAGTTCACAGGTTGTCCCTTCCCATCCATCAGCACATGTACAGCTGTAGCTGTTAATGCCGTCAGTACAGGTGGCTCCGTTTACACATGGTCCACTTGCACAATCGTCCGTATCTGCAAATTTACCGAAAGTTCATTTCAATATTAAACTATCAATTACACTTATAATCATGAATTCATAAGTCAATTAAAAGGCAATGTTAATAAAATGCCAATGCCGTCAGTACAAAAGGCTCCGTTCGAACATAGGCTGCTGGCACAATCCTCCTTATTTGTACCTATATACCGTGTTAGTTTGAATATTAAGCGACACTTACTAAATTCAATGAAAACGCAATGTTATTATAACATCCAAAGAAATTTACTGAGTGTACAGGTTGTCCCCTCCCAACCATCAGCACATGTACAGTCGTAGCTGTTAATGCGGTCAGTACAGGTTGCTCCGTTTGCACATGGGATGCTAGCACAATCGTCCATATCTGCACAAATACAAAACGTTAAATGAATATCAAATAATATAGTAGACTGACCAAAACGTATTTCAAAATCAAAGTAAAGGCAATGTTATTACAGAACATTTTAGAAACTTACTGGTTGTACAATTATTCCCCTCCCAACCATCAGCACATGTACAGCCGTAGCTGTTTATGCCGTCAGTACAGGTTGCTCCGTTTGCACATGGGATGCTAGCACAATCGTCCGTATCTGCACCAATAGAAAACGTTTATTGAATATCAAATAATATAGTAAACTTACGAAAACGTATTCTTAAATCTAAATAAAGGCAATGTTATTACAAAACATTTCTAGAAACTCACTGGTTGTACAATTTATTCCCTCCCAGCCATCAGCACATGAACAGTTGTAGCTGTTAATGCCGTCAGTACAGGTGGCTCCGTTTGCACATGGCACACTTGCACAATCGTCCGTATCTGCACAAAGATCGAACGTTCATTTCAATATCAAACTATTAATAACACCTAAATCATGAATTCATAAGTCAATAAAAAGGCATGTTAATAAAATGCAAAAGCCGTCAGTACAAGAGGCTCCGTTCGAACATGGGCTGCCGGCACAATCGTCCTTATCTGTATAGATATACAGTGTTTGTTTGAAAATCAAACGACGAATTCTAAAATCAAAGGAAACGCAATGTTAATATATCATCCCCAGAAACTTACTGAGTTCACAGGTTGTCCCTTCCCATCCAACAGCACATGTACAGCTGTAGCTGTTAATGCCGTCATTACAGGTGGCTCCGTTTACACATGGGATACTAGCACAATTGTCAATATCTGCACAAATACAAAACGTTTAATGAATATCAAAATATATAGTACACTGACCAAAACGTATTTCAAAATCAAAGTAAATGCAATGTTATTACAGAAAATTTGAGAAACATACTGGTTGTACAATTATTTCCCTCCCAACCATCAGCACATGTACAGTCGTAGCTGTTAATGCCGTCAGTACAGGTGGCTCCGTTTGCACATGGTATGCTAGCACAATCGTCCGTATCTGCACCAATAAAAACCGTTTATTGAATATCAAAATATAAAGTACACTGACCACAACGAATTCCAAAATCAAAACAAAGTCAATGTTATTACAGAACATTTGTAGAAACTTACTGCTTGTACAATTATTTCCCTCCCAACCATCAGCACATGTACAGTTGTAGCTGTTAATGCCGTCAGTACAGGTGGCTCCGTTCACACATGGTCCACTTGCACAATCGTCTGTATCTGCAAATTTATCAAACGTTCATTACTATTTATAACACTTATAACATTGAACTCCTATGACAATGAAAAGGCACTTGTAACCGGGGTTATTGAGTTGAAGAAAGTCACTTCAGTGACTTCAAGTTTTAATCTAAGAGTAGTCGAAGGTATAAAACAGAATGCATGCAAATACATGACAACAGTTCACATATATTGCAGAAACTAAGTACGCATTATCTTACCAAAATACACGAATAGTATTTAAACAATGAATGAACCAGTTATATGATAAACATACCGGCAGCCAAAAAAGGTATATCATAAATAAATATCTCGGTATATTGTAGACACTATTATAATTATTCGTCCGCCTGATACGATGGTCATAACATGAAATTAAATGCAGGGAAAAGGAGAGAAGCACGGGTAAATTGATGGAAAGTTAATAGCGAACGTTCATTACAATATCAATCTATTAATTACACTTCCATTCATGAATTCATTAGTCAATTGAATGGCATGTTAATAAAATTCCAGTGTTGTCAGTAAGGAGGCTCCGTTTCAAACATGGGCTGCTGGCACAATCGTTATTATCAGTATTTACTCGTATATACTGTGTTGTTTTGAATATCAAACGACGATTTCTAAAATAAAAGCAAACGCAATGCTATTATAACATCCCAAGAAACATACTAAGTTCACAGGTTGTCCCTTCCCATCCATCAGCACATGTACAGCTGTAGCCGTTAATGCCGTCAGTACAGGTGGCTCCGTTTACACATGGTCCACTTGCACAATCGTCCGTATCTGCAAATTTACCGAAAGTTCATCTCAATATTAAACTATTAATTACACTTACAATCATGAATTCATAAGTCAATTAAAAGGCAATGTTAATAAAATGCCAATGCCGTCAGTACAAAAGGCTCCGTTCGAACATAGGCTGCTAGCATAATCCTCCTTATCTGTACCTATATACCGTGTTAGATGGAATATTAAGCGACACTTACTAAAATCAATGAAAACGCAATGTTATTATAACATCCAAAGAAATTTACTGAGTGTACAGGTTGTCCCCTCCCAACCATCAGCACATGTACAGTCGTAGCTGTTAATGCGGTCAGTACAGATTGCTCCGTTTGCACATGGGATGCTAGCACAATCGTCCATATCTGCACAAATAAAAAACGTTAAATGAATATCAAATAACATAGTAGACTGACCAAAACGTATTTCAAAATCAAAGTAAAGGCAATGTTATTACAGAACATTTTAGAAACTTACTGGTTGTACAATTATTCCCCTCCCAACCATCAGCACATGTACAGCCGTAGCTGTTTATGCCGTCAGTACAGGTTGCTCCGTTTGCACATGGGATGCTAGCACAATCGTCCGTATCTGCACCAATAGAAAACGTTTATTGAATATCAAATAATATAGTAAACTTACGAAAACGTATTCTTAAATCTAAATAAAGGCAATGTTATTACAAAACATTTCTAGAAACTCACTGGTTGTACAATTTATTCCCTCCCAGCCATCAGAACATGAACAGTTGTAGCTGTTAATGCCGTCAGTACAGGTGGCTCCGTTTGCACATGGTACACTTGCACAATCGTCCGTATCTGCACAAAGATCGAACGTTCATTTCAATATCAAACTATTAATAACACCTAAATCATGAATTCATAAGTCAATAAAAAGGCATGTTAATAAAATGCAAAAGCCGTCAGTACAAGAGGCTCCGTTCGAACATGGGCTGCCGGCACAATCGTCCTTATCTGTATAGATATACAGTGTTTGTTTGAAAATCAAACGACGAATTCTAAAATCAAAGGAAACGCAATGTTAATATATCATCCCCAGAAACTTACTGAGTTCACAGGTTGTCCCTTCCCATCCAACAGCAGATGTACAGCTGTAGCTGTTAATGCCGTCATTACAGGTGGCTCCGTTTACACATGGGATACTAGCACAATTGTCAATATCTGCACAAATACAAAACGTTTAATGAATATCAAAATATATAGTACACTGACCAAAACGTATTTCAAAATCAAAGTAAATGCAATGTTATTACAGAAAATTTGAGAAACATACTGGTTGTACAATTATTTCCCTCCCAACCATCAGCACATGTACAGTCGTAGCTGTTAATGCCGTCAGTACAGGTGGCTCCGTTTGCACATGGTATGCTAGCACAATCGTCCGTATCTGCACCAATAAAAACCGTTTATTGAATATCAAAATATATAGTACACTGACCACAACGAATTCCAAAATCAAAACAAAGTCAATGTTATTACAGAACATTTGTAGAAACTTACTGCTTGTACAATTATTTCCCTCCCAACCATCAGCACATGTACAGTTGTAGCTGTTAATGCCGTCAGTACAGGTGGCTCCGTTCACACATGGTCCACTTGCACAATCGTCTGTATCTGCAAATTTATCAAACGTTCATTACTATTTATAACACTTATAACATTGAACTCCTATGACAATGAAAAGGCACTTGTAACCGGGGTTATTGAGTTGAAGAAAGTCACTTCAGTGACTTCAAGTTTTAATCTAAGAGTAGTCGAAGGTATAAAACAGAATGCATGCAAATACATGACAACAGTTCACATATATTGCAGAAACTAAGTACGCATTATCTTACCAAAATACACGAATAGTATTTAAACAATGAATGAACCAGTTATATGATAAACATACCGGCAGCCAAAAAAGGTATATCATAAATAAATATCTCGGTATATTGTAGACACTATTATAATTATTCGTCCGCCTGATACGATGGTCATAACATGAAATTAAATGCAGGGAAAAGGAGAGAAGCACGGGTAAATTGATGGAAAGTTAATAGCGAACGTTCATTACAATATCAATCTATTAATTACACTTCCATTCATGAATTCATTAGTCAATTGAATGGCATGTTAATAAAATTCCAGTGTTGTCAGTAAGGAGGCTCCGTTTCAAACATGGGCTGCTGGCACAATCGTTATTATCAGTATTTACTCGTATATACTGTGTTGTTTTGAATATCAAACGACGATTTCTAAAATAAAAGCAAACGCAATGCTATTATAACATCCCAAGAAACATACTAAGTTCACAGGTTGTCCCTTCCCATCCATCAGCACATGTACAGCTGTAGCCGTTAATGCCGTCAGTACAGGTGGCTCCGTTTACACATGGTCCACTTGCACAATCGTCCGTATCTGCAAATTTACCGAAAGTTCATCTCAATATTAAACTATTAATTACACTTACAATCATGAATTCATAAGTCAATTAAAAGGCAATGTTAATAAAATGCCAATGCCGTCAGTACAAAAGGCTCCGTTCGAACATAGGCTGCTAGCATAATCCTCCTTATCTGTACCTATATACCGTGTTAGATGGAATATTAAGCGACACTTACTAAAATCAATGAAAACGCAATGTTATTATAACATCCAAAGAAATTTACTGAGTGTACAGGTTGTCCCCTCCCAACCATCAGCACATGTACAGTCGTAGCTGTTAATGCGGTCAGTACAGATTGCTCCGTTTGCACATGGGATGCTAGCACAATCGTCCATATCTGCACAAATAAAAAACGTTAAATGAATATCAAATAACATAGTAGACTGACCAAAACGTATTTCAAAATCAAAGTAAAGGCAATGTTATTACAGAACATTTTAGAAACTTACTGGTTGTACAATTATTCCCCTCCCAACCATCAGCACATGTACAGCCGTAGCTGTTTATGCCGTCAGTACAGGTTGCTCCGTTTGCACATGGGATGCTAGCACAATCGTCCGTATCTGCACCAATAGAAAACGTTTATTGAATATCAAATAATATAGTAAACTTACGAAAACGTATTCTTAAATCTAAATAAAGGCAATGTTATTACAAAACATTTCTAGAAACTCACTGGTTGTACAATTTATTCCCTCCCAGCCATCAGCACATGAACAGTTGTAGCTGTTAATGCCGTCAGTACAGGTGGCTCCGTTTGCACATGGCACACTTGCACAATCGTCCGTATCTGCACAAAGATCGAACGTTCATTTCAATATCAAACTATTAATAACACCTAAATCATGAATTCATAAGTCAATAAAAAGGCATGTTAATAAAATGCAAAAGCCGTCAGTACAAGAGGCTCCTTTCGAACATGGGCTGCCGGCACAATCGTCCTTATCTGTATAGATATACAGTGTTTGTTTGAAAATCAAACGACGAATTCTAAAATCAAAGGAAACGCAATGTTAATATATCATCCCCAGAAACTTACTGAGTTCACAGGTTGTCCCTTCCCATCCAACAGCACATGTACAGCTGTAGCTGTTAATGCCGTCATTACAGGTGGCTCCGTTTACACATGGGATACTAGCACAATTGTCAATATCTGCACAAATACAAAACGTTTAATGAATATCAAAATATATAGTACACTGACCAAAACGTATTTCAAAATCAAAGTAAATGCAATGTTATTACAGAAAATTTGAGAAACATACTGGTTGTACAATTATTTCCCTCCCAACCATCAGCACATGTACAGTCGTAGCTGTTAATGCCGTCAGTACAGGTGGCTCCGTTTGCACATGGTATGCTAGCACAATCGTCCGTATCTGCACCAATAAAAACCGTTTATTGAATATCAAAATATATAGTACACTGACCACAACGAATTCCAAAATCAAAACAAAGTCAATGTTATTACAGAACATTTGTAGAAACTTACTGCTTGTACAATTATTTCCCTCCCAACCATCAGCACATGTACAGTTGTAGCTGTTAATGCCGTCAGTACAGGTGGCTCCGTTCACACATGGTCCACTTGCACAATCGTCTGTATCTGCAAATTTATCAAACGTTCATTACTATTTATAACACTTATAACATTGAACTCCTATGACAATGAAAAGGCACTTGTAACCGGGGTTATTGAGTTGAAGAAAGTCACTTCAGTGACTTCAAGTTTTAATCTAAGAGTAGTCGAAGGTATAAAACAGAATGCATGCAAATACATGACAACAGTTCACATATATTGCAGAAACTAAGTACGCATTATCTTACCAAAATACACGAATAGTATTTAAACAATGAATGAACCAGTTATATGATAAACATACCGGCAGCCAAAAAAGGTATATCATAAATAAATATCTCGGTATATTGTAGACACTATTATAATTATTCGTCCGCCTGATACGATGGTCATAACATGAAATTAAATGCAGGGAAAAGGAGAGAAGCACGGGTAAATTGATGGAAAGTTAATAGCGAACGTTCATTACAATATCAATCTATTAATTACACTTCCATTCATGAATTCATTAGTCAATTGAATGGCATGTTAATAAAATTCCAGTGTTGTCAGTAAGGAGGCTCCGTTTCAAACATGGGCTGCTGGCACAATCGTTATTATCAGTATTTACTCGTATATACTGTGTTGTTTTGAATATCAAACGACGATTTCTAAAATAAAAGCAAACGCAATGCTATTATAACATCCCAAGAAACATACTAAGTTCACAGGTTGTCCCTTCCCATCCATCAGCACATGTACAGCTGTAGCCGTTAATGCCGTCAGTACAGGTGGCTCCGTTTACACATGGTCCACTTGCACAATCGTCCGTATCTGCAAATTTACCGAAAGTTCATCTCAATATTAAACTATTAATTACACTTACAATCATGAATTCATAAGTCAATTAAAAGGCAATGTTAATAAAATGCCAATGCCGTCAGTACAAAAGGCTCCGTTCGAACATAGGCTGCTAGCATAATCCTCCTTATCTGTACCTATATACCGTGTTAGTTTGAATATTAAGCGACACTTACTAAAATCAATGAAAACGCAATGTTATTATAACATCCAAAGAAATTTACTGAGTGTACAGGTTGTCCCCTCCCAACCATCAGCACATGTACAGTCGTAGCTGTTAATGCGGTCAGTACAGATTGCTCCGTTTGCACATGGGATGCTAGCACAATCGTCCATATCTGCACAAATAAAAAACGTTAAATGAATATCAAATAATATAGTAGACTGACCAAAACGTATTTCAAAATCAAAGTAAAGGCAATGTTATTACAGAACATTTTAGAAACTTACTGGTTGTACAATTATTTCCCTCCCAACCATCAGCACATGTACAGCCGTAGCTGTTTATGCCGTCAGTACAGGTTGCTCCGTTTGCACATGGGATGCTAGCACAATCGTCCGTATCTGCACCAATAGAAAACGTTTATTGAATATCAAATAATATAGTAAACTGACGAAAACGTATTCTTAAATCTAAATAAAGGCAATGTTATTACAAAACATTTCTAGAAACTCACTGGTTGTACAATTTATTCCCTCCCAGCCATCAGCACATGTACAGTTGTAGCTGTTAATGCCGTCAGTACAGGTGGCTCCGTTTGCACATGGCACACTTGCACAATCGTCCGTATCTGCACAAAGATCGAACGTTCATTTCAATATCAAACTATTAATAACACCTAAATCATGAATTCATAAGTCAATAAAAAGGCATGTTAATAAAATGCAAAAGCCGTCAGTACAAGAGGCTCCGTTCGAACATGGGCTGCCGGCACAATCGTCCTTATCTGTATAGATATACAGTGTTTGTTTGAAAATCAAACGACGAATTCTAAAGTCAAAGGAAACACAATTTTAATATATCATCCCCAGAAACTTACTGAGTTCACAGGTTGTCCCTTCCCATCCATCAGCACATGTACAGCTGTAGCTGTTAATACGGTCAGTACAGTTGGCTCCGTTTGCACATGGGATGCTAGCACAATCGTCCGTATCTGCATAAATAGAAAACGTTTATTAGATATCAAAATATTTAGTATACTGATCACAACGTATTCCAAAATAAAAAATAAAGGCATTATTATTACAGAACATTTCTAGAAACTTACTGGTTGTACAGACAGCAAACGATAGTTTGAATATCAAGCCATTTGTTTCACTAACAATGACAAATTCTAATATACAAAGTAAGGCAATGCTATTGTCGATCTAGAAACTTACTGGTTGTACAATTAATTCCCTCCCAGCCATCAACACATGTACAGTTGTAGCTGTTTATGCCGTCAGTACAGGTGGCTCCGTTTACACATGGTCCACTTGCACAATCGTCCGTATCTGCACATATATCGAACGCTCATTTTCAAAATCAAACCATTATTTTCACTATCACTCATGAAATCATACATTAATTGAAAGACAGTGTTAAAAAAAAGATCTCTAGAAACTCATTGATTGCACAATTAGTTCCGTCCCAGCAATTAACACATGTACAGTTGTAGCTGTCATACCGTCCGTACAGGTGGCTTCGTTTACGCATGGTTCACCAGCAGAATCGTCCGCATATGTACCATTATCGAACGCTCATTTTTATATCAAAGTATAAATTACACTTACAAACACCTATTCTTATATTAAAATTATGACATTGTTCGTAAAACATCTTTAGAAATTTACTGGTTTCGCAAGTTGTTCCCTGCCAGCCACCAACACATGCACAGTTGTAACCGTTAATGCTGTCATTACAGGTCGCTCCGTTCACACACGGGCTGCTAGCGCACTCGTCCGTATCTGTACAAATATTATACATTCAATTTAACATAGAAAAAACCTTACTTTGCTCCAAACGTTTTCTTACAAAACGTTATTACACTATTGATAAACAATCCGTAGAAGCGTATTGATATCACAGGATTGCCCATCGCAATCGTTCACACTTGGTCGCTGTTAATGCCATTAACTCAGGTTGCTCCATTCTAACATAAGATTTAAGAGCAATCGTATGAATTTGTCAATGAAAACCATGACGGAGTGTTTTATTTAATCCTTAAGAAACACTCAAATAGATTTTACAAATTAAAATATTTCCTTAAATCTTAAGAAATGATATACATACAGAAATAATTTCACCATGAGAATAGATTTCCTCCGAAATACCGTTTAGTATTTAGAAAACTATCGAGAAAAAACAACTATACTTAATGCGCAATCTATGCCCTACCATCCTTCATCGCACTGATACGTAAAGCTGTTAATGATGTAAATCAAAATTCTTCCATTATTCACACTCGTCTCTGTCCGTCGATGTGAAAACATTTCGTTTAAGTTTAATTGGTAAAACCAGTTCTTGGTACATTTTGTTTTATAAACGTGAAAATCATATTTTACCTTCTTCACAACGGGTTCCGGAAAACCCAGCAACGCATGTACAAGAATATCCTTCAGTCGTTTCATTACAAGTAGCACCATTCTGACAAGGTTCCCTATCACAGATTGGAATCTCTACAAGACATACATTAATGCGTGATATTAATTGATTATCTACTCCAAAACACGCATATTAATGTCAGGGATTATGACAAACAAAGGTACTAAACACATGTTTTATTTCAACTAATGAACAAACGAAAAAGATTGTTGACAGCCTATGAAACCGAAACAATCACAATTCAATTGGAATGCAGTAATTTAGATCTGATTGAAAGAGTACAATACCTTTTTAAATGTCAAGTACAACTAGAGAAACGCTTTTTTAAAAAATCAGTCCACATAGTTTACTTGTTTTCACATGTTCAGATTATTTCGACAATGAGGATATCGTTCGAATGCATTATATAAATAAATGAAAATGATTTACATAACATTTTCAAAGGGAGACAAACAGGCAAATATTTCTTACATATGAAATCAGAGAAATCTTTTTAGAGGAGAATAACCACACATTATGGCTATTGCATGTCTTGTTTTCCAGCGTCTTGAACTTCTTTTATGAGCATGATCATTTGTGTGAGCTTTGTAAATTATGGTCCTTTACTTATTTTGGTAAGTACATATAATTCCATTTAAAATGGTGTACAAAATTACGGACAAATTACGGACAATGGAAAGTTCTTACTGTAATTTCACAGACGTCCCCGAGCTGTCGAATAATTTACATAAAAACAATCGTTATTTTCATTGAACTTATATTGACTTACCGTTTTCACAATTAGTTCCGTTAAAACCACCAGCACACTTGCATGTATATGTGTTTAAACCGTCTTCACAACTACCGTTGTTTTGACAATGGTTGGTAAGACAATCGTCTATGTCTGTAATGCAATAACAAAGGTAGACAAATTCGAAAAACAACTATTTTAATTTTTAAATAAATGTAATGTATTATATTTTAAAAAGAAATGAATGAGGGCAAACCTCTAAACATAAAATTATATAAGGTCCCCGATAACTGAAATAATGCAAGTTTTCCATAGATCCATACGTACATTCTTGCCCTGATTTTTAAACTTTTCTTAAACCTTTCGATAAGTCCATTCCGTTGAGCTTTCTAAGATTTGTGTTTTAGCTTACACTGATCAAATGCGATTTACGGATAAGCTAAGAGTATCCCTCTTTCGTTAACAGATTCACTGCAAAACCAATACTAATCAAGCCCACGCACATGTATAGCTGAAATCAGGTTAAACGTCGTATTTTATTTCACGAGTGGTCACAGGAAATATATTTTCTCGAGTGGCGTAAATTTCTGTGACCACTCGTGAAATAAAATACGACGTTTCACCTGATTTCAGCTATACATATGTGTGAAATACGATCTTACACTGAATTCAACAATTTTTCTTTTTATTTCACGCATTTATCGTGTGTGTTTTTCAATATATTCCCCCTCTGTAGTAAATTGTGTTTGACGACAGTCCCTTTCTGTGGCCTCTTTGCGAAGGGATGTAACTGCGGCATTACCGCTATGTCAAGGTTACCTTCCATTCGCGAGAGTAGTTTGTCCACTAAAACAAGTTCCACACTTAATAGAAATAGTTGTTGCAATTGAAATTATTTTTAGATAACACCCTATACCATCAACGAAACCTATCATTTTTAACATTTATTGAGGTAAAAAAACCAAATATTTAATCAAAAGCATTTCGGAAATACATAATGAAAATGGAGCATGTGGCATTTTTGTCCATTCAAGAACAAGTTCAACATATTTAAAAAAAATCAAATATGGATATATAATAGTGTGTCTGCGTAAAATCAACAGAAGTCTGCGGTCAGTGTTTTTCGTAGTGTATATCTATTCACTGTCGCTCTCAAACTATGGATCTTACGGGGGGGAGGGGTCGGGGTGTATTCATGCTGTGCAGCCGACGGATGTTTTGTTGTTGAGACAGCGAATTAGTGTCATATCTATTAAAGTTGAATGTCACGTTTCTGTTACATTTTAGGTTTACGAAAACCCTAAAAAAATGTCGAAGATGTGCCCAACGATGCTTTTGATAAGGCTTGAGCGCGGACTTTGAAGGTTTTCTCGATAAGATGTCGGAAATCCCCATGACCTGGTTAGTTTTCAATCTGCTTTTATTGTTCAACTTGTATGGCCGATGATCTAAACGATTTAATAAGGCGGGACTCATTTATCGTTCAGCTTTTGGACATGCCTTTACTTATCATTACTTTTTAAAAGGAAAAAATAACTGATGAACGTAACAGTTGAAGGAAATTAGTAAAATGCAAATTGCTAGTGCATACATGTACGCGGTTAGAGAGTGTAGATATAAATGATCTATCAACTCTATTATAAGCACATATGGCCTAGTAAATATTCAACCGATACAGACCCAGCGGGTTAATTGTAACAGTATGTTCCATGAAATAGTTCATTTATAAAATGGTTCATTTTTTAAATAGTTATAATCAATCACATAAATGTTTGTTTATTATTGACAATTATACGATTCGGCCAATGTGTCTATAATTGCACTACAGATAACAACAAACAAGTACTCTTCTGTTTACATACATGAACTTTTTACAAGTCAAGGGAAGCAAATCTTATAAAAGATGGAAAAGTAGTCCCGAGTTGTCTACAGTGTTATCATTTCACTCGAGCCAAAGTGAAATGATCAAGTTATTAGAACATGACTAGTAGCCAAACATAAACCAAACATAAGCCAAACATAAGTTTAACACATGTTGCCAGTATTCTTATATTAGCCAAGGCTACCACGATATCAAGTAAATTCATAAAGGGTAGCCAAACATACACCACTTCAAGCTGTTGTTATACTTTTAGTGAATTATTTTTTTCTTAGTCTACAAATTATTATGATTATATTGAATTTTAATAATGCCATTTAAACTACAAAAACGAGTTTGTTTTCGAGCTGCATGTATGTTTATGTAAACATTCCTGACAAACAACTGATACCGTGGCATGTTCATAACAAATACAGTCTACAGGTCTTCTTGTGAAAAAATCAAATGTATCTCGCTGGACATTATTGTAAATGGGCACCATCGTCATATTTTTAAAGAATAAACCGTGTTCTTATATATCATGCTGATGCGACCAGGTTCATCAAAATATCTACCATCCAGGTAATTTCTATTAAATCGTACTTATAGGTCAATAGCGATGGATCGTACATCTATATGTTTTATTGTATTTAAAACCAGCATTGTTAACATCATCAGTATCTGCCTTATAAGGACCACCAATGCTGTACTTTTTACAGACACGCACATGGCGAAAAGCGTATATTTATTGTCAAACCAGACACATTCCATTCCAATATAACGGCTTATAAAGCACCAATCAATAACATAGCCCTAATAAAGGTAATCGCAATGTAAATGCTTTTGAGTTTGTATGTGTGCTACAGTCAAAGGTCGATCCACAACCGGTCTTCAACCGACTTTATTGTGCCGTTATTAGCCTTCAAAACAAATTTTAAGGCATACTTTATACTTATCTCATATCTGAAAATGTTTCAGGCTTCTATATCTCTTTTGTTGAAATGTTGTCGAATGCTTCGTTTTATTGCATGGTGCTTGCACGATATCCACATGTTACTGAACATATTATAATGACTCTTGCCATTCACATATGGTTAAAAACATTGTATTTTGTTGGGTACCTGAATATTTTGCTTTCATTCACTGTTAATTATCCTTTATTCAAGTTCTTAATAAACGTAAACATATTATTGAAGTCTATTTGATTTCCTTTGACACTATATAAGATATACCCGTAACAAATGTTGGTCTTAAATGTATTTTGAACATTTTATAAAACAACCATATACACATTCCTCTAAAAGAAACCTACCTAATTCGCAGTTCTTTCCTTCCCAACCATCTGTGCAGACGCAAGTATAACCGTTCAAACCATCAATACAGCTTCCGTCGTTTACACAGGGATTGCTTTCACATTCATCGATATCTAGATAAAGGTAAATACGTTTTTAAACAAACGAATTTAAAATATTTCATTATTAACATGAAATTGTTTAACAATATCCTATTGTACCTATATTGACTTTATGTTCAATTTATAAGAAAGTAGTAAATAAATCTAGGATATTAATCATCATAAGACAAATACTTTGTTCGCAATGTGTTCCGCTCCAGCCATCTGCGCACATGCAGCTATATCCGTCGGAGCCGTTGATACAAGTAGCGTTGTTCAAACAAGGATTACATCCCGGCAAGGCTGCGAAAGATAGAGTACAAAACAGAGCGTCAATTAATTTCTTAACAACAGTAATTGCTAAAGAGTCAATGTATGAAAGAACTAAACCCAATATACCTTTGTACCTTCGTACAATGTAAATTACAAGAAAAAGAATGCAATCTAATCTACACTGACAATACTTAAATGGAAACTACAGGTCCAAGCCCAGTAATCAAATAATTCAAATATAAAGAGTATGTAAAGAGGCACAAGATAAAACACATTAAACAGATCACAGGCTCGTCAAAATAGCTATTGCAATAACAGATGGGATGACCGATACTGGCTCGCTCAGCAAATACTATACCACATTGGTAAATCCAAGAAACGTTTCCACCAAGTCCACTGGAACATTCTGAGCAGCCTTCATAATCGCCCTCTACGTAGCACAACCCGTCCTTCATACAGGAACCGTCCTACAAAAAATGCTATTTTTATCTATTCAATGAAAACATCTTGCCCACAGGCGAAGATAAAATGCCCGTATGGAACTTCTTTTAATAGTCACCACATTGTAATTATCTCCCTTGTTGAAGACTGTCGTCTGTAGCGCATCATGGAAACCTGGTCTTGTGGCAATATTTAGAACGCTAGTTAATTATTTCTCGCTTCAAATGTCACTAGAAAACAGTTTTCACGCACTTTTCAAGAAAAAATGCTTCACTCTTCTTAGAACTACTGAGAGACCGATCAGACCATTTACATACTCTGAATCACTGCGCAAATATCCATGACAACCACGAATTATCGCGAATCCGTAAGCAATTATTTTCACTAAGCATAAAAGGGTTCCAGCAAAAAATACATTTTTACTAAATTTTGTGTAACTGAGGTGGGAGAAAAAGCATCTACCATAGCCGCTCGTGTAAGATAGGTTCATCCAGACCCTCGCGCAGGGTGTTTTGCGGAAACTCGGTAAACCTCGTTTCCGCAAAATACCCTACGCTCGGGTCGGAATGAATCTATCTTACACTCTCGGCCATAGAAGATACTTATATTATGATATGATGTATCATTATCATACTTGTAAAAGGGATGTAATAATAGTAGGAGTAAATAAATTTACTATTGTGCACTCACTATTCTTTCACATATGACGTCAGAGCCAAGCCTCGTGCAATTTACACAATCACTGTCATAAACAACGATCATATCATCGACGCTGTACAGATTGCCATCGTTGCTCAGAGAAACGTTGAATCCCGATGCCAAAAAACCATCTGGGATTGTGGGTTCTGCCGTTGGCAAAATACATTTAATTTCGTCAGGGGCAAGCATATATCCCTCCGTCTCAGGTGTAAAAGTTGAATACGTTAGTGAAGTGTTCGTTACCTAAAAAATGACGAAAAAGTATTAGGTATGATATGAATCACATTTTGTATACAATGATAAAATTTGTACAATGAACACACACATATGTTGAGCAAACAATATATTTTTGAAACTTAGGTAATACATGGAATCATTTTACTTTCCACTTGAATAGTCAAGTCTTTTTATGTTGTCTTGTTTAAACATTGTTTACAGGAGCCACCAACAAACCAAGCAGGTTATAGTCTTAAGCCTGAGTGTTACAGAAACAAAAAACTTGATAACTGTATGACTAATGGTTATGAGGTAAAATTTCTTGAAATTATCTTGGTATTACTTTATGTTAGTTAACATGTTGTACACTTTAATACATTCCTATTCCATTTTCAGTACATTCTAACGATATCCTTGAAAATAGAGCCTTACCCAGAAGTGTTGCAAATAACACTTCACTGTATCGGCAATGTTTGTGCCAAATACTGACGTTCTTTCGCATGGTCTGTATTTCAAATCACAATATCCTCGGTCCGGGATTCCGTACATAGTCACAGGTTTTGAAAGGTCTGCAGAGCAATCTGAGCTGGCGAAACCCTCGTTACACTTACAAGTTCCTGGAGTATTTATTTATATAATGATATAAACATTTATAATACCAGGATCAGTGAAGATGATTTGTAAACCTTTGGACATGATTCTTTATTCAAGATACTTTGAACTTAATAGTTTATTATTATCTGGTTCCTCAAGGTTATGCATACTTTGATAAAATTTACCTTTTACTTGTTTACTATAAACAATTGTTGGGATAAGAGTGAGGTTTATGCACGTAAACTGGTTTACCCCCCCCCCCCCCCCCATAGTTTTTAT
Organism: Mya arenaria; assembly: GCF_026914265.1. Lineage (NCBI taxonomy): Eukaryota > Metazoa > Mollusca > Bivalvia > Myida > Myidae > Mya > Mya arenaria. The sequence continues at coordinate 41,954,967 of NC_069138.1, read as the reverse complement.
ATAGTATATAAGCACTGTGTTGTTTGTGCAGTTTGATCCATGCTCTTGTTTGTGATTTATTTTTGTATTCTATGTCTTTGGCGTTTACCCTGTTCCATTAAACGGGGGTTTTGCTTAAATTTTTGGCTACTGATGTTGTTTCTGTAGTTTTTCATATAAATATTGAAATGACTTATTAAACTGTTAGCATATACATTTGACCATTGTTTATTTTTGTGCTTGTTTCTCCTTCCTTATTGCGTTCACTTGTGTTCGTCTAACAAATCTGATACTTATGGGAAATAAAATATAAGATGAAGAATTCAAACATGTCATACAATCAGATTTCAAGTCATTCTTGGATGAGAAAAACAAGTATAAATGTTGGAAAATGTTGCCCAGTGACTCTTGCTTTTCCTAAAAGTTTTTATTTAAAAACAAAACAAAAACATATTTATCTAGAATATCAATTAAAGCAATTGGTTGGTGATTAAATGCTGCGTCTTGAAACTATTGTAATTTGTCCATTTTTGATATTGCGCAGAGCTACATTGGTCAAGGGAAAAAACACAACGAACTTCCATTGTCTTCTTCTTACCGTTAATACCTAATCTGCCCCGTCTTCCATTAACCAATGTTACATGCACCACGTCTTTTACGTACCGTTGTTAAATGAACCACATGTTTTACTTAACGTTTAAACGAACACCAAGTATTAACTTACCATTGTGTCACCCTCTCCGTTACTCATCGTTGTTACATGTACCCCATCCATTATATACCAATGTTTCAAGCACCTCGTCTTTTACTTATCGTTATTAAATGCACCCCGTTTTTTTGCTTACGTTGAAACATGCACCCCGACTTTTAAATTCCGTTGTTACATGCACTTCGTATTTCACTTACCGTTGTTACATCCACCCCGTCTTAAACTTAGCGTTGTTTTATTTACCTCGTCGTTCACTTACCGTTGTTACATCTACCACGTCTGAAACTTAGCGTTGTTTCATTTACCTCGTCTTTTACTTACCGTTGTAACATTCACCCCTTCTTTTACTTACCGTTGTTACATTCACCCCTTCTTTTACTTACCGTTGTTTCATTTACCTCTTCTTTTACTTACCGTTGTTACATTCACCCCTTCTTTTACTTACCGTTGTTTCAATTACCTCGTCTTTTACTTACCGTTGTTTCATTTACCTCGTCTTTTACTTACCGTTGTTACATTCACCCCTTCTTTTACTTACCGTTAATACATTCACCCCTTCTTTTACTTACAGTTCTTTCATTTACCTCGTCTTTCACTTACCGTTGTAACATTCACCCCGTCTTTTACTTACCATTGTTACATTCACCCCTTCTTTTAATTACCGTTCTTTCATTCACCCATTCTTTTACTTACCGTTGTTACATTTACCCCTTCTTTTACTTACCGTTCTTTCATTTACCTCGTCTTTCACTTACCGTTGTAACATTCACCCCTTCTTTTACTTACCGTTGTTACATTCACCCCTTCTTTTACTTACCGTTCTTTCATTTACCCCTTCTTTTACTTACCGTTGTTTCATTTACCTCGTCTTTTACTTACCGTTGTTACATTCACCCCTTCTTTTACTTACCGTTGTTACATTTACCCCTTCTTTTACTTACCGTTGTTTCATTTACCTCGTCTTTTACTTACCGTTGTTACATTCACCCCTTCTTTTACTTACCGTTGTTTCATTTACCTCGTCTTTTACTTACCATTGTTACATTCGCCCATTCTTTTACTTACCGTTGTTACATTCACCCCTTCTTTTACTTACCGTTGTTTCATTTACCTCGTCTTTTACTTACCGTTGTTACATTTACTTCGTCTTTTACTTACCGTTGTTACATTTACCTCGTCTTTTACTTACCGTTGTTACATTCACCCTTTCTTTTACTTACCGTTGTTACATTCACCCCTTCTTTTACTTACCGTTGTTACATTCACCCCTTCTTTTACTTACCGTTCTTTCATTTACCTCGTCTTTCACTTACCGTTGTAACATTCACCCCTTCTTTTACTTACCGTTGTTTCATTTACCTCGTCTTTTACTTACCGTTGTTACATTTACCCCTTCTTTTACTTACCGTTGTTTCATTTACCTCGTCTTTTACTTACCGTTGTTACATTCACCCCTTCTTTTACTTACCGTTGTTTCATTTACCTTGTCTTTAACTTATCATTGTTACATTCACCCATTCTTTTACTTACCGTTGTTACATTCACCCCTTCTTTTACTTACCGTTGCTTCATTTACCTCGTCTTTTACTTACCGTTGTTACATTTAATACGTCTTTTACTTACCGTTGTTACATTTACCTCGTCTTTTACTTACCGTTGTTACATTCACCCCTTCTTTTACTTACCGTTGTTAGATTCACCCCTTCTTTTACTTACCGTTGTTACATTCACCCCTTCTTTTACTTACCGTTGTTACATTCACCCCTTCTTTTACTTACCGTTGTTTCATTTACCTCTTCTTTTACTTACCGTTGTTTCATTTACCTCGTCTTTTACTTACCGTTGTTACATTCATCCCTTCTTTTACTTACCGTTGTTACATTCACCCCTTCTTTTACTTACCGTTGTTTCATTTACCTATTCTTTTACTTACCGTTCTTTCATTTACCTCGTCTTTTACTTACCGTTGTTACATTCACCCCTTCTTTTACTTACCGTTGTTTCATTTACCTCTTCTTTTACTTACCGTGGTTTCATTTACCTCGTCTTTTACTTACCGTTGTTACATTCATCCCTTCTTTTACTTACCGTTGTTTCATTTACCTCTTCTTTTACTTACCGTTGTTTCATTTACCTCGTCTTTTACTTACCATTGTTACATTCATCCCTTATTTTACTTACCGTTGTTACATTCACCCCTTCTTTTACTTACCGTTGTTTCATTTACCTCGTCTTTTACTTACCGTTGTTACATTTACCTTGTCTTTTAATTACCGTTGTTACATTCACCCCTTCTTTTACTTACCGTTGTTACATTCACCCCTTCTTTTACTTACCGTTGTTACATTCACCCCCTTCTTTTACTTACCGTTGTTACATTCACCCCTTCATTTACTTACCGTTGTTTCATTTACCTCGTCTTTTACTTACCGTTGTTACATTCACCCCTTCTTTTACTTACCGTTGTTTCATTTACCTCGTCTTTTACTTACCGTTGTTTCATTTACCTCGTCTTTTACTTACCGTTGTTTCATTAACCTCGTCTTTTACTTACCGTTGTTACATTTACCTTGTCTTTTAATTACCGTTGTTACATTCACCCCGTCTTTTACTTACCGTTGTTACATTCACCCCTTCTTTTACTTACCGTTGTTACATTCACCCCTTCTTTTACTTACCGTTGTTTCATTTACCTCGTCTTTTACTTACCGTTGTTACATTCACCCCTTCTTTTAATTACCGCTCTTTCATTTACCTTGTCTTTTACTTACCGTTGTTACATTCACCCCTTCTTTTACTTACCGTTGTTACATTCACCCCTTCTTTTACTTACCGTTGTTACATTTACCTCGTCTTGTACTCACCGTTGTTTCATTTACCTCGTCTTTTACTTACCGTTGTTTCATTTACCTCTTCTTTTACTTACCGTTGTTACATTCACCCCTTCTTTTACTTACCGTTGTTTCATTTACCTCGTCTTTTACTTACCGTTGTTTCATTTACCTCGTCTTTTACTTACCGTGTTACATTCACTCCTTCTTTTACTTACCGTTGTTACATTTACCTCGTCTTTTACTTACCGTTGTTACATTCTCCCCTTCTTTTACTTACCGTTGTTTCATTTACATCGTATTTTACTTACCGTTGTTACATTCACCCCTTCCGTAGCACTCCTGTGGGCAGTCATTGATAACAATCTGATTCAACACTTCAACTGTGAATTCAGGATCTACGGCATTCTTAATTACTTCCTCCGTGACATTTTCTATTTCTTCCCCATCCACAATAAGTGAAATGTTTTTGAAGTCTTTTGCTGGCGGTGGAATTGATGCGTTCATCATCGAATAGCATTTCTTCTTTTGCAAATCGACATAGGTTGGTGTAAACACAGTGTCATTAAATGCCTGCAATACAAAGTGTTGATATGTTGGTATTTACAGTAAGATTCGTAGGTAAAAGGGTACTGCTGTACAAGACGAATATTCAAACTCGATATGATAAGTTGATAATAAAACAATAACATGTCATTTAAAACCCAGTGTAAAGACTAACTTTATCGCGACCATAATAACATAAGTGAGATTCTCTTAATAACGAGGATTAAACATGCTAGATTCCGAATGTATGAATAATATATGCTTTGATGTAGCTGTATTTTTTTCAAAGTCCAAATCACTAGACAGTTTTACTGCCGATTTAATTGTTCGTAATAAGTTTGATAACTTGCCTGTTTTGTATAAAAGTTATAGATGTTTATTATTATGAAATTATTTTTCTGTTGTTTGAAAAGGTTGAATGCGGACTTCTTGTTACGATAACGGTCAGTTTCATTCTAAACCCGTGAAAATTACAAAAAAAACATAATATATTAGTATCATATGTTGTTGATCTTTAATCTCAACACATTATACACAAAAAATGCATCGATCATGAAAGTAAAGTTCATGTAACTACTTTTTTCCGCTTTATTTTTAATATGGTACATCGGTAATATTGTACGTTCTGTCAGTTAATGTTTCTTTTAATACTAGGAAAGCAATGAAATATACAGGGACAGGCACAGAAGCCATAATTAACTATAATTTCTTTCTAAAGGACGATCATTTGAAAGGCGACTGATTCTAAACGAAATACACATATCATTTGAGAATTAGAAAAGAGATAATCTAATTACCAAAATGTCATCCACACAGTCCTGCAAATAGTCTGTTTGGGTAAAATTCTTCAACTGTGAACAAATTCTTAAAACCGTAATGTTGAATGCATCCTCACAGTATGCCCAGGCAGTTGCGTTATCGAAAGTGATTCCTGTTAGAAACTGTGAAAGAACGTCAATTCAATTATGCAGAGAGTAATTTTTGAACGTTGTGCATTTCGAGTTTTATCTATACTGTATTCATTATAATGAATATATCATAAAATGATCATAATAATATACTAGCGGAATAAAGGAACTGTAAATGTACAAATATGATTGTTCTAAAAAGCGTAATATGAAAAAGAAAAAAAAAATATTTAATTTCTGATATATTCCCTTCTAGTTAGAGAGAATTTATATATATGTTTAAGTTGTATTGATATGTTAAATAATGTATGTTAAGACAGTATACGGGATGGTATATATATATATATATATATATATATATATATATATATATATATATATATATATATATATATATATATATATATATATATATATATATTTAAGAAATATTACACACCACTGAGGGGCATATGACATTATAAGGACCGGCCAGTCAGCCAACGAAGGTGTATATGGACCGAGGCGTAAGCCGAGGTCCATTCACCTTCGGGGGCTGACTGACCGGTCCTTATAATGCCATATGGCCCGAAGTGGTGTGTAAATATTTCTTATATTATACCGAACACTTTATATTACCATTCAATAATTTTGATATGGACCGCCGACGTCATAAAACTGGATTTCTATCAAAATACTGTGATTTACGGACCGATCGACTTAAAATACACAAAGAAGGGACACATTTATGTAAGGTATACGATATACAATTATAAAGGCTGTCACATCCTCTCCCATTGGAATACTGCTTATTGTTTTACCAGGTACCGGAATACTGTTTATTTTTTTACCGGAATCCGGAATACCGCCAATAATTGAAGGAAACAATGGCAACACACGGTGGTAACAGAACTACTTACTGCTGACCCAGACTCTGTTTCATTCATATTCATTGATGTTACAGCACTTTCATGGGTATCAGACTCCACGCTATTCGCGCTCCGTTTACGTCTTGTTAATCGGGTTGTGAAACACCTATCAAACTGGTCCTCATTTCCCTGCACATAGCAAAATTCTGGGTCAACTGCACTGCAATTAATTCCTGCCGTTATGTCCCTGCCGCTCGAGTTTGATGGGCAAGAACAAAAACGTTTTTGTGCTGGCCACGGGGTAAGATGGTTCGATGTTTCAAACAGATTTTTATCGTCTGGTACTCTAAAATGAAAGAAAATAACATATTTTAGAACCTTTTTGAGATTTTTTACCCCATCTTTTGAAATTTTTCAACTGGCGTATTTGTTACACTGAATTTGACGATCTGTTAAACTCGCAAGTACGATCAGCGATCCGACCCCAAAATAAGCTAGTTATCTGATAGCTTTCGTGATAATTTTTTATGTCTTGTGTGGCATGCAAGTTTGGTATCATTTGAAAGGTACTGAGGTGCCTTTTACGCATATTAATTAATAAATTACCTTAATACATTATGCAAAAAAGATATTACTTTTTTTTTTAATTTGCTATTTTTCGAAATAAAAACGACGTTACTGACATATTTGGCAATATTCGAAAGCCGTAAAACGAGCTTTATTTTATATTATTGTTGGTAAAACATAACACAATTTCAAATGAGACAAACACAGTATGATATCACACGGCGGGTAATCATTGGAGCCATAACATTTTGTTATGTGTTGAAAATGCTCCAACGCGTCTTCCGTTATAGTGCAAATGAGTGGAATATGGATGTAAACAGTGAGTATGGTTTCTTATTTTTCATTTTTAGAGGTTTATTCGAGTAAATTTAAGAAAAATGGAGAATGTGCTTCCACATAGGTTGTTCTAAATGTAAAAGTTCTGAATAACATATAATATCTGATAGTCTGGAACTTGCATAACTTGCTAGACGTTAGTGTTGACAACGTAAAATTCTGGATTTTCGTGAGAATTGTTCTCGTACCTTAGGTTTAAGCATTTTCTTTACATGTGTGTGGCTTTTGCCACGTTACAAATTTTAGAACTTTATTTGTTATACTTGCTGCACTATGCTCGATTTATTTGAACGTTGTGGTGCCAATTAATAGGTTGTTTTGTTCTGAACCCCTCCCGATCTGTATGAGGAGTTTCGCTCTAAAAAATTGTATAAACTTTCGTACCTATGTTACTTCGTACCAATTTAATTTCACCTCTTGTAAAGTGTACTGTACAATTAGTCCAAACACCAATTAGCATTCAAATATCATTGTTAATTTCTTAATCTAAAAGCTTTAGGCATTGTTGTAAACGTGTTTGTATATGTAATTCATTGAATGTGTGTCATTTCTGTCATTTTCTTTAACAATGTCTGTTTGTATATTTTCAGTCTTTTACCGTTTGATTCATCAATAAAGGGTTACACTATCTGCACTCTTGAGTAATAAGTGCCCCCGGTACCGCTATAAAATAGAGCTGGCAGAATAGTGGTGCTTATAAATAGTTATTTAATAGGAAACGAATTGTGAAAAAACTGTAGCAATTTCATATCATGAAAATTAACAATGAACTGAATTAATATCATTTTCGATCTTTTTAAAGTATGACCAACTACCACACTGCTTCGTGAACTTTAAGGTTCTGGAATACCAAAATGTATCATGTGTTTCCGGATCTTGATGCAACAAAACGAGCACGTGCGTTAGCTGGTAACAAGGATCGCCGAGGGTAAAATGTTTTCATCCAGTCCGGTAATACACGATCGCTTTTTTATCTAGCCTTCCTTAAATATTCAATTTTCGGAAAAATTGAGGTTAAAAACTCATTTTGTTTATTTCACCTTAAAGTTCGTTCAACGTTGTTAACTGATGTTACGGCGCAAAGTAAATTTAGATCATTGTTGACGTCAAAAAGTTTTTAAAAAAGGAACGATTATTTTTAATTATATATAATTATATTCATGTAAGAATTTTAATGAACTTAATATATAAATTATATTCGATTGCGTTCCTGGAATAGACATGTTATACTTTTTATAAACAATGAAATAAATAAAGCAAAAAAAAACACAAGACGAACACCACCAGCACCAAGCGAACACCACCAGCACCGAGCACACACCACCAGCACCGAGCGAACACCCCAAACACAAAGCAAACATCACCAGCACCGAGCACACATACCCCGAGCGACACCACCAGCACCGAGCGAACACCATCGGCACCGAGTGCACACGACTCGCGCAAGACGAACACCACCAGCACCGAGCGTATTCCCCAAACCCCGAGCGACACCACCAGCACCGAGCGAACACCATCCGCACCGAGTGCACACGTCCCGCACAAAATGAACACCACCAGAACCGAGCAAACACCAACAGCACCGAGCAAACACCCCAAACCCCGAGCGACACCACCAGCACCGAGCGAACACCATCAGCACCGAGTGCACACGTCTCGCACAAGACGAAAACCACCAGCACTGAGCAAAAACCATCCGCACCGAATGCAGACGTCTAGACCAACACGAACACCATCAGCACCGAGCCGAACAACCAGCACTTAGCGAACACCACCAGCTCCGAGTGCACACCTCAAGCACCTAGCAAACATCACCAACAGCACAGAGCTCACACCACCAGCATCGAGCGCCCTCAAGCACCGAGCTAAAACCATTCGCACTGAGCGCACAGCCCAAACAACAGGCAAACACCACCAGCACCGAGCGAACAACATCGGCAAAAGTGCATACCCCAAACACCAAGCCAAAACTATCAACACCAAGCGAACACCACCAGCAATGAGCGCAGACCAAAACTACGAGCAATCACCACCAGCACCGAACGAACACCCAAAACACCAAGCAAACACCATAAGCACCGAGCGCACACCAAAAACCCCGAGCGAACAACACCAGCACCGAGCGAACACCATCCACACCGAGTGCACACGTCTAGCACAAGACGAACACCACCACCACTGGGCGAACACCATCCGCACCGACAGCACACGTCTAGCACAAGACGAACACCATCAGCACCGAGCCGAACAACCAGCATCTAGCGAACACCACCAGCACCGAGCGCACACCTCAAGCACCTAGCAAACACCACAAACAGCACCGAGCGCCCACCACAAGCATCGAGCGCCGTCAAGCACCGAGCTACTACCATCCGCACCGAGCGCACAGTCAAAACAACAGGCGAACACCACCAGCATCGAGCGACCACCATCCGCACTGAATGCACACCCCAAACCTAGAGCAAACACCACCAGCACCAAACGAACACCATCCGCACCGAGTGTACATCCCAAACACCAAGAGAACACCACCAGCACCGAGCGCACACCCAAAACACCAAGCAAACACCATCAGCAGCGAGCGTACACCATCCGCACCGAGTGCACACCCCTAACACCAAGCGAACATGACCAGCATCGAGCGCACAGCCCAAACACCGAGTAAACACCACCAGCAACGAGCGAACACCACCAGCACGGAGCGCACATTCCAAACCCCGTGCGACAACACCAGCACCGAGCGAACACATTCCGCACCGAGTGCACACGTCTCGCACAAGATGAACACCACCAGCACCGAGCGAACACCACCCGCACCGAGCGAACACCTCAAGCACCTAGCAAACACCCCCAACGGCACCGAGCCGCCACAACCAGCATCGAGCGCCCTCAAGCACCGAGCTAACACCATCCGCACCGAGCGCACAGCCAAAACAACAGGCGAACACCACCGGCACCGAGCGAACACCATCCGCACTGAGTGCACACCCCAAACCCCAAGCGAACACCACCAGCACCAAGCGAACACAATCCGCACCGAATGCACACTCCTAACACCAAGCGAACACGACCAGCACCGAGCGCACACCCCAAACACCACTGAGCGAACATCACAAGCACCAAGTGAACATCCCTAAAACCAAGCGAACACCACAAGCACCGAGGGAACACCACCAGCACCGAGCGCACACCCCAAACACAAAGCGAACAGCACCAGCACCGAGCGAACACCATCCGCACCGAGTGCTTACGTCTACCACAAGACGAACTCTACCAGAACCGAGTTGAACCACCAGCGAAAACCATCATCACCGAGCGCACACCTCAAGCACCTAGCAAACACCATCACCAGCACCGTGCGCACGCCTTAAGCACTGAGCTAACACAACCAGAACCTAGCGAACATCAGCACCGATCACAAACAACCAGCCGGAAGGGAACACCACCATCACCGCGTGAACACCATCAGCTAAGAGCGCACACTTCACGCACCGAGCAAACACCACCAGCACCGAGCGTAAACATTAAGCACCGAGCACACACCTAAAGCACCGAAGCCACACCAACAGCGCCGAGCGAACACCACCATCACCGAGCGAACACCACCACGAGCACAGAGCGATCAACACTAGCAAAGAGCGAACACCACAAGCACCGGGCGCACACACCACAAGCACCGGGCGCACATCTCCAGCACATAGCGCACACCACAAGCACCGAGCGCACACCACCGGCACCGAGCGCATACCTCGAACACCGTTCGCACATATCAAGCACTTAGCACACACCACCAGCACTGAGCTCAATCCACCATCACCGAAAGCACACCACCAGCACCGAGCTCAATCAACCAGCACCGAGAGCTCACCGCCAGCACCGTGAGCACACCACCAGCACCAAGCTCAATCCACCAGCACCGAGCTCAAACCACAAGCATCGAGCTCAATCAACCAGCACCGAGAGCACACCACCAGCACTGTGAGCACACCATCAGCACCGAGAGAACACCACCAGCACCGAGCTCAATCCACCTGCATTGAAAGCACACCACCAGCACCGAGCTCAATTAACCAGCATCGAGAGCGAAACACCAGCACCGAGCTCAATCCTTCAGCACCGAGAGAACACCACCTGCACCGAAAGCACACCATGAGCACCGAGCTCAATCCACCTGCACCAAAAGCACACCACGAGCACCGAGCTCAATCAACCTGCACCGAAAGCACACCACGAGCACCGAGCTCAATCCACCTGCACCGAAAGCACACCACGAGTACCGAGCTCAATCCTTTAGCACCGAGAGAACACCACCAGCACCGAACTCAATCCACCAGCACCGAAAGCACACCACGAGCACCGAGCTCAATCCACCTGCAACGAAAGCACACCACGAGCACCGAGCTCAAATCTTCAGTACCGAGAGAACACAACCAGCACCGAACTCAATTAACCTTCACTGAAAGCACACCACGAGCACCGAGCTCAATCCACCTGCACCGAAAGCACACCATTAGCACTGAGCTCAAATCTTCAGCACCGAGAGAACACAACCAGCACCGAACTCAATTAACCTGCACTGAAAGCACACCACCAGCACCGAGCTCAATCAACCTGCACCGAAAGCACACCACGAGCACCGAGCTCAATCAACCTGCACCGAAAGCACACCACGAGCACAGAGCTTAATCAGCCAGCATCGAGAGCACACCACCAGCACCGTGAGCACACCACCAGCACCGAGCTCAATCCACCTGCACCGAAAGCACACCACGAGCACCGAGCTCTAATCTTTAGCACCGAGAGAACACCACCAGCACCGAACTCAATCAACCTGCACCGAAAGCACACCACGAGCACCGAGCTCAATCTACCTGCATTGAAAGCAAACCACGAGCACTGAGCTCAATCCTTCAGCACCGAGAAAACAGCACCAGCACCGAGCTCAATCAAGCAGCACCGAGAGAACACCACCAGCACCGAGCTCAATCAACCTGCACCGAAAGCACACCACGAGCACCGAGCTCAATCCACCTGCACCGAAAGCACACCACGAGCACCGAGCTTAATCAGCCAGCATCGAGAGCAAAACACCAGCACCGTGAGCACACCACCAGCACCGAGCGAACACCTCTTTTAGGACCGAGCGCACACGACCAGCACCGAACGCATACCTAAAGCACCGGGCGCAAACGTAAAGCACCTAGCGAACACCACCAGTAACATGTTGTAAAATGGTATGATACCTTCAGTTTTGTCAATATGAACGCAAAGCTCCAGCATCGAAAGATTCGCACCGTAATTCAACTATAGGTGCATAAGTGCTGGAGATGTGCGTCCATCAGTTATGGTATAAGATAATGAATTTAAGAATAACCTCCATGAATGTCTCCAAGCAGTTTCGCTGTTTGTTTCAGTCCCGTTTAAGAACGTATAGTCATTTTGGGGGTTACCATCCATGTAACCGCAAAGACCTGATGACTTGTTAGAATCAGCATTTGATGCCCAGATGTCTACATTAAGAAAATATCTCCAGGATCGATTCACTTGGACCTTCGTTTTCGTTGGAAGAACAATCTACAAAATAACAACAGTAAAACATAATATCTCATATGCCCTATGTATCACACGTGTGTCAATTATGTTGTTAAGTATATTGATAAATATTCCTAAAGCGCTTAATTCATACATAAATAAATCGGGGCTTACGTCTATTCTCCCGTCTGATGTTGTCGAAATTTCAAGAACTTTCTTGTCTTCACAGGATGTAAACTTTTTTTCAAAAACGTTTCTAGTTTCACAAGCAGATATGGAGAAAACATCCCGTCCGGCGTTTACGACGACACCACAGTTGCATGTTACTTGCGCTCTTTTCCAACATTGTTCCGTTTTAATCAAAACCTAATCGATCGATATATACATATACTACATATATAATCACATATTGTTTAATATTACCTTCCTTACATGCCAGTGCAATTCTGATTGGTCGAAATGTGTGAGTAAGGGTGGTGAGAACTCCACAAAAACACAATAACGTCTGTTATGATTCATTAATTCCTTAAATGCTAACAAACAATAAAACAAACAACGATTGAATGATAAAAAAGAACCGCTGATTTTTTTTTAAATTACTTGTTTGATGATTGATTAATGTGTGCGTATTTTTCGCTCAAGCGACCTTTTTGCGCACGGAAATAGTTGTTTACCAAAACGGTTGACATGCTAGTGGTGTTTTGAAAAAAAAACAACACTTAATGATGAAATATTTATATGAATACGTTTATATTTGCAAAAAGTATTACCAGATAATACGAAAGGGCTTTTTGTGTGGCATAATTTTATATTATTTACAAGGCATTTTAAAGGGGAAAACAAGAATCTAATCACGATCTAATTGAACGGAAATATTATTTTTTTCTGGAAAATGTTGCTTATTCCTTTTTCTTGTCTTTAATTCATATTACTCAATAGAGCCACCTACCATATGTTACACGCTATGTATAAGCTAGCGTAGCAATAACCGATTAATGTTCCGACAAAATGCATCATTTTGTCATTTTTCGGACAATCATCCCCCGCAAATAACTGGAAAAGTCAGCATTAGCCGATGCCAATAGAGGTTTATAAAGTGACGTTTACACAATTTTTAATTAAAAGAATAAGCCCATAGATGTTTCACTCTATATTTTATTCTATACCGAATAAAATGAACAGGAGATAAAACATCTCAAAACCATGAACACCGAAAATATAATTAGCAGGAAGTTTGCTTGGCGCGCTCTCTCTCTCTCTCTCTCTCTCTCTCTCTCTCTCTCTCTCTCGCTGGACATGTTCAGTTGACATAATGTGGGGTTGGGATTACCTGTAATTGTTCCTTAGTATTAATGTAAAGATACCATACACCTTCGTCGTGGTGTCCAAATGTTCTGAAACAGATTTGTTTTATTTAATCATAATTTGTTAATGCAGTGCACTGTACAAGTGAATCTACAAATACTTTTGTAAGAACCCTAAAGGTAAAGCAGGGCGGAGCAAGCGCGTCAATTGCATGGAGTGGACAATTGTCATTCATTTAAATTGTATATAATACATAAGATTGTATGTTATACATAATATTGTATATTATACATAAAATTGTATATAATACATTATAGCTGACTTCAAAATAGGTCCGTTGTAATGTCAAATTATGACGCCATAATCTATTTGTTTAGGCCACGATTTAATTGTTATATATAACAATTCTTCATTCAACAAATACACTGTTATCTAAAGGGTCGTACCCAAAGTATCACCAATACGGACAACAAAACTTTCAACAATTATTAGCAAGAAGATAAATCGAGAAATTTGTTTGTTTCGATACATTTCCGTGTCTTAGATGACGCCTCTCGAATAATATGTTGGATATAACAAATTTTAAAACATCATACCCTAAACAAATCAATACGAAATATGTGTATAAGGAAATACAAAAACTTGCATATCTGACTGACCTTCCATCAAAAGTTCGCATACGTGGGTCGTTATGTGCATAACACTGTGATGATGCGTCTAGTGTGGTATCTACATAAGCTTTTATCTAAAACAGAATACAATCTTTTGCAATACCTCTTTTGATACCTCAATCAACTAGAGGTGCCTCATGATAAGTTGTATATAGTTGTATAAAGGTCGATTAATTGTACAGGAATAACGAACAAATGCACTTCTGCCAATCAATGCATTGTTTGCTAAAGTTTCAAAATATGTTCCAAATATGAAATATATATTCACATATTCTGTCACATTTTTATTTTGAAACTTCAGTATATCTTTAAAAGATGCCCATATTAAGATTTTTAGCATGAATTTGTTCTATAAATGCAGTTAAAATCAGTATATATTATGTTTTTCTATTATCATGTACTTACTGTAAGCGTTTTTAAAAACTTCTGTTGAAAAAAATTGTGATGATGACCTCCCGTATGAAGCGAAACAAGGAATTCCTGATTATATGAATTTTTCCAATCACCAGTCGACATATTTAAGTGTATTGAAACGTTTTTCCCGACTTCGTCATGATCTATTCGTCTCCCGCATTTCATGTCATAGTGTTTTCCATCGCTTGCACTTATCTTTGAAAATCTACAATTTTCATTTTTCTCCAACTGAACCAAAAGGACATCTAAGGAGCACTTCGGTCTCTTAACGTCACATCCGAATGGTATGTTTAATCGAAGTGTGATAATCGTTGACATGTTTTGAAAATCTGGCGTGTCAGTAAAGATAATTGGAGAAACGCTAAACACCTACATAAGATGTAAAAAGTAACATATAAAATGAGATGAAATATACAAGTGTTAGAGTTGTAGCGTTATTACACAAATGCAAATTACATCCTCATGTTCATTAATTAATCTGTTACTTATGATGAGTTAATATTTAATAGGATTCGCTAAAATATATACAGATGTTTAAGATTTCAGCTCTGGTCGTAGACTTAGTAATAGTAAGATGACATTATTAAGATGGGCGGAGTGAGCATAGCGAGCGAGCCTTTCGTTATCATAAGGATTTTATTTCAGGTCATCTAACTGTCTTAGAATATAAAATCATTGGCTGATACATTGTCATCGCCAAATCTGACGCAGGGATTGTGTATCGAGTGTGTGGCAGTGGGTGGACCATTAAAAACCCGCGATTTTTTTTTTTTTTTTTTTTTGCAAATTTTTATTGCCTGTTACTTTAGATTGTATTCTTAGGACGGATAAACTGTTGCGTTATCTTTAAAACAAATATTTCCAGCCGTTTGGTTCACCCGGAATGCTTCAGAGTATGACGTCACCCTGTTCCAATAGTTCACTTAGATTTATCATTTGGAAGAATTTAGCAAATATATATAGCAATATGATTTTTGATAATTATTTCTTTGTTTATTCACAGAGTTAGAAAATTATTGTGAAACTCTATGATCACAGTTTAAAACATTTTTATTTGCACACTGTGTAGACTTTAAACCGTTTCAAACAGTTACTGCATCATGTCTTTAAATGCTCTGAAATGTATGTACGTGAAGCTAGCGGCCTAGCGGCCTAGCGACCTAGCGGCGTGAAGTTAGCGGCCTAGCGGCCTAGCGGCCTAGCGGCGTGAAGTTAGCGGCCTAGCGGCGTGAAGTTAGCGGCCTAGTGGCTTAGCGGCCTAGCGGCGTGAAGTTACCGGCCTTGCGGCCTAGCGGCGTGAAGTTAGCGGCCTAGCGGTCTAATATGGTATCTTATTTCAAAGTATGAATATATGCTTTTTCTTCTTAAACAATGATAAATCAATGCACCAATTATCAGTCTGAAGCGATTTTCAACATTTTTTCCAAGATGTCGATCTAGCGACCGCTAGGCCGCTAACTTCACGCCGCTAGGCCGCTAGATCGCTTGATCGACTTCTTGGAAAAAATGTTGAAAATCGCTTCAGACTGATGATTGGTGCATATAAACAGCAAATATATCATTTTGTTAGCAGAGCAGACATGTGTGCATGCTATAAAATAGAAAAGTGTTTGATAAACGTTTTTGATTTTTTT
Organism: Mya arenaria; assembly: GCF_026914265.1. Lineage (NCBI taxonomy): Eukaryota > Metazoa > Mollusca > Bivalvia > Myida > Myidae > Mya > Mya arenaria. The sequence goes on along the minus strand of NC_069138.1, from coordinate 41,938,687 downwards.
TTGAAAATCGCTTGAAATTGATATTTTGTGCTCAAAAACAGTTAATTTATCATTGTTTAAGAAGAAAAAGCATAAATTCATACTTTGAAATAAGATACAATATAAGGCCGCTAACTTCACGCCGCAGGCCGCTAGGCCGCTAAGCCGCTAACTTCACGACGCTAGGCCGCTAGACCGCTAAGCCGCTAACTTCACGCCGCTAGGCCGCTAGGCCGCTAACTTCACGCCCCTAGGACGCTAACTTCACGTACATCTGAAATGTGATCATTCGTTTGCAGATAAGAGTTTCGATCCCTTCTCATTGAAGAACTTTGGGTTTACCTATTTTCCTCTAGTTAATACATACTTAGATAGGTCGCACCATTAACGTTTTGAGTTTGGGATTGTTGGAACAAATGTGTCTAGTTCAAATCCCTAGTAAATGTACATTTTACCGAACGTTTAAAGGCGGTACCTAACAATCATTGATAAAAACCCATAGTTTATATAATATATATGATGTATGTTGTGTGTGGAGTTTTGTGTGTTTTCCGTGTTTCTGGTGTGTTGATGTTTTTTTCTGTTCTGTGTCTTTGACGTCGACCCTGTGCCATAAAACGGGATTTATGTTTAATATTTCGACTACTGGACTTGTTTCTGTAGTTTTGCATATAAATATTGATGAAATTCATAGGTATAGACTTATTTTATTTCAAGTAGTATCGATTTGGAGATATCACAACTTGCAACTGTTTAAATGACGGTTTTCAAAGTAAAATGAAATGTCCACACATTCAATAAATGGGTCATTATGTACTGAAATCTACTCCTAAGTACCGCACATACCTCTATACCACAGAATAATTCTGGACTGGTCTTTGGTCCACTCACACTTCCGTTGAGTTGAAACATTGCCCTCACAATGCAAACAATCTGTGAAAGAATACAGTGTTATTTTAAATCAGTTCTGAATCAAACACAGTACAATAGAAAAAGGTTAGTATATGTATATATATATATGTATATATATATATATATATATATATATATATATATATATATATATATATATATATTTTTTTTTTTTTTTTTTTTTCGGGCTCTATATTTGTTTAGCAGTAAAGGAGTTTTTGCCTTTCGTTCAGTGTCGTCTGCGCCCTTATCGGGTGCCTCTAAACTATATATATATAGTATATTTGATTTATGGACTACATGTACTTGACTTGTCCCTGTAGCTTTCCTTAAATTTGAATATTTTATGAGGACTATAATCGAATAGTAGTAAACGTGAAACTCTCTTTAACTACATCAGGAAGTGGATAATTTCACAGCTTACGTCATCAGCGTAATTTATACTGTTTATAGAGGAATTGTCAACGATACACATACTCAAAATAGGACTCTTCCAGTGCACGAGTGTATACAAATGCAATGGCTTAGACGGAAGTTAAGTCAGATTTTCTTTATTTCTGATTTCTGCTTTAAGCTTGAGATAAGTGAAGGAGTTAGATGTGAATGTTCTTACCGTAGCATTAAATCCATATCCTTTTGCTTCCATGTCATGTTCCGTAAGCATCGTTGATGTATTAAAAGTATCATTATATGGTACAGGTCCTTTTTGAGTCAATTCAGCAATCAGGGTATTTTGTAACGATATGGCCCATGTAACATTGTACAATACAGTTGTTTCAACATGTGGGGCAAAATTACAGAAAAATCGTAAAATGCTCGTATTAGCGACACCATCGTTAGACACTCTCGAAGTTATATTTGGATTGATTGAAATCACATTTGGTGGTTCACCATGACCTGAAATATTGAAGTCATGGCCATTTTTGATAAAATATGCAGAATGAAAACCAAATCATATCGTCTGGCCAGAATTTCAAACCAGTCGAAGGGCTTTACGTGTCATTTGTATACAAAATCAAACATATTTGAGGGATATTCAATTATTTCTCCTTGAACAAATACTAATTTTACTGTTTTTTTTTAAATTGGGACGAATTAAAACCAATGCAATCTTTGACTTGGTGGTAGAAATTTGCCTTTTTTATCCAACGCTACATGTAGTAAATGAAAAATACATTATTACACATATTTTTGTTTTCATGATTAAAGATACAACGATATGATAGCACCATAGCTTGACACTAAAATATGTTACGTAAGTGTCGTAGAATTTAATAAAAAGTTTCATATATTAATTTAATTGCCTTATATGAACTTGCGACAATACAAGTTATATGTAAGCATACCAAATAGATAATTCTGTACATGTCTATGTTTTGAACATTTCTATACCAAATGTGCATTTTAAAGTTGTGCGTCATGTTTACATGTATTGTATGGGTTGTACCTTTATGTCAGTTTTCATTCATTTTATTAAAATAGAATACTATTATTACCTTTGTTTCCATGCAAAAGCTCTGAAACGCAATGTGAAATGGTAAGAAAGTATTTAGTGTACAGGAACAATGTATAAGTGTGACAAATTTGCAAACATTTAGAATAATTTAACTCATGTCAAGTCCAGGCAAAACATAACTGTATGGGTTGTTGGTCACGATTAAATTGAAAAAACAACACTAAAAGTCTTGTTGATTATAGCTAACATAGAGTCACTAGTGTCCTATTTACAAACGTATTCAATTAATATGTATTGCTCACCAAAAAATGGAATCCTGCGATATTTTGTCAGTGTTGGATCTAGTGTTAACATACTTGACTATCAATCCAGGGGTCGCAGGTTCGATTTCCCGCCGCGCCTCTAAAAATACTAATTTCCGGCAGGATGTTTAATTGGTGTCTCGTGTGACACTGGTTCACGTTAAATAATCTTGGTTACATTATATATGTGCACTATTCTCAAAAAACCTAAAATGACTAACAATCTTATCAAGCACTCGCCGAATGGGCCTTGCCCGAGGGCGGGAATAAATTAGGTTACACCCCTCAAGTTGTGCAAGCGAAGAGATGACGGGCTGCCGATTGTTTTTGGATTTTATTTCTTTATTGTTTTTATCAATAAGAAAAAGTGCGTTGTTGCGCGTGTCCTCTCTAGAATATGTGATGCTAGATGGGATTTTCCGACATGGCTAAATTCACAAGAAAAGCCTATCCGGTTGATAAAAAAATAGTTGTCTCTTTATTGCTGTAACTAGAGCTGCCACAGGAGTGACGAATTTCCCACGAATTCCGCCTGGAACCAGAATTGGCAAAGAATTTCTTTTGAAAAAAAGGCCATTACTCCGAGGTTATTGAACACTGTATTTCTATTATGCTGAGTGACAAGAAAATTATTAAAGAGTAATTAAAAGAGTGCATATGTCCATAAAATGCAATCAAACCTCATTTGCATGAGCTCCATGTACTCATCAACTTGGTTCTTCCATGATAATTTTTAAACTGTGATTACTGAGGGCCTTTATAATAAAGAAGACAGTTTATAAACATTTGAAATACGCGGAAAACTACTTCATCACGCTCTTTGCCGTTGGACACGGTAATTTTGAACTGTAGCCATTCAAACCCGAACTTATTTGGCACGTCTTGTCTATATCGTTTAGTCCGAGGGCGTCCATTTTAGGTATAGATAGCCTTTTTATTTTTCACGAACAGACAACCACTGCTTAACAAAACAAAGCGACGATTGGCCGATAGCCAAGGTTGGCGCTTGTTGATCAGTTAAGCTATATCATGCATACGTCATCGGTAGTGCCAAAATCTATATCGAACGAAATATCGATCGGACTATATTACAAATCACAGAATTCACTGCCCTGAACTTTGCCCTATTTTTCATTGTGCTTCATCGCCGTATGAATTTTGATTAAATTCCATGCATTAGTTTTCAAGCTATGCTCCGGACAAGAAAAGTAATATAGGGCAATGACTCTATGATTAGCTGAAATAGAGTTATGGTTCTTTGACAATGCAATGTGCTCCACCATATGGAGTTTAATTTAATTACATCGAGTAGTTTTAAATTTATACTTCGGACAAGAACATTTGCAAGGGAGGGTTTTCATTAGGGGTGTGCAATCTTAATGTACATGAAGGATTATGGTGCTTCTGCGATGTATTTCTTCTCACTGCAATCTATCTATTTTCCAATTTTCATTTCATTTATATCAGTCGTTTTTAAGTTAAGTCCCATTAGTAGTCTTGTGCTCAACAACACAGGCTAAAGCATTAAAATTGAAGAGTTAAAAATCGTACTTAATTACTTTATAATGAAAAAAACAATAGAAACGTATGTAAACAGTGTACGCTGCTGAAAATAAAAACATGCTTCTGGTTGGTTTCGAACCTTTACCATGAAACCCTCGAAAGATTGGTAGTCCTGTGCTTAACAACATAGGCTAAAGCATTGAATTTGAATAGTTTCAAGTTTATGTTTTCATTAGGGGTGTGCTTACTTAAAATAAATGATAGAGCCATGGTACTTGTGCACTGCACTTCCTCCCATTGTCATTTATCTTTTTACCAAGCTTATTTCAAACCAATCAGTTGTTTTGAAATTATGGCCCGGACAAGCACCAATTATAAACAAATGGTTAAGGGGAGATCATTTAATAAATATACATTATAGGATCGTAATACCTACGAGCAATAACTCTGTAATTAGCTAAAACAGAGTTTTGGTTCGTGTACACTGCACTCCTCTCAATAAATTTTATCGTCGTATGAATTTAAAATAAATTCCATCAGGAAGTTTTCAAGTTATCCTTTGGAAAAGGAAAATTGCAACGGACCGTCCGACCGACCGACCGACCGACCAACCACAGTGTAACTTACATTTATGATCGCATTCAAATGTTCTTCAAGAAGTATTCGGGTGATTGAATATCAATTGTATGTTGAGTAACGTTTCATATACAGTTTGTTTCATGAAAACTTAAAGTTTAAAGTAATTTGCAACACAAGTTATTTTCAAAGAGCTCCGTGTTCCATACTTTTGGTTTCCTTAGCAACGTTTACGCAAATGCTATAAGTTCATATCTTTATTATGTGTGTCTTAAATGAATCGAAATAGGTGACTCCTTAAAATTTTAGATCAACATTACAAAATCATAATGATATTAAAAATTCCGAAGTCTATCCACGACTTTTATGAACAGCCCTCGCAATTCAAAGTATATTAAACATACCTTAACCTAAACCTGGTTCTATGCGAAAACAATTTAACATCTTACCTATGCAGTATGCTTCAGGACAGTGCTTGACATCAACCAGTTTAAACACGTACTTATATTCTTCACACTTTTTTGCTTGAATTGTTATGCTGTCATGGCACGCATCTCTACCATCCGTCAAACAAAGTTCTACATCAACTATGCCTTGTGCCGTATCATTTGGTAATTCACCTGAAACACCCAAATAGATACTTCAGTCTCCTGGAGATAACTTCAAATGCATCCTTAACTGGAATGTCCGAAAGGAGGGTTACACAATATAAGTAAACAGAATTTCTGTAATGAGCTTATTCATATATTCTGTTATTATTGATTTGCTTTTTCATATTAATTCGTTTAATGGCTTTTTTTTTAACCCGGCTTATCGCTGAAGGAATGGGTTAAGATTTATGGAAAAAACGTTTTGAAAGTTTCAACGCGAACAAGGTTTAAGTACATTTGAAAGTGTTCGTTATATTTCAAATAATACCATGTTGTTATAACAAACTGTCCTCTAGAAAGTTATTTCTATAGCAATAACTAGAATAATACGTATGAAGAAACATATATATCCAGAAAGTTAAGTGTTACATTCCATTACAATCGAATGCAGAAGTAATCGGTACCCCGTGAAAAGTATTGTCGTTTGGTTCAAAAGCAAGACCCCTTCCGTTCAGGGCAACACAATTTGTCAGTCAGTTTTCTCTTCAGTATGTATTGATGGAGATTGAGAATACTACAACGACACTTCTTCTACTTCCCATACTACCTAAGTCCAATGGTATGATGGAAAGGCAACTGGGCTTTTGCTGAATCGTGAAATGACCACGCATTTGACATTGTTTATAAGATGCCACCTGGTATTGAACCAATGGCGACACAGGTAAGTGTATTGTAAGAATCGGTCCTCAGACAAAACGCTTAATGCTTAGACAAAAGTGCTAACATGGTGCTAAACCCTTGTGTGAGACGTTTGCGTCAGACAATTATGTGAATCTAAAGTTCCCTGACAAGCGAATGGACTCTTCTGAATTTACGTCATATTGGAGAGGGCATTTTGACGTTAAGAAATGACTGAGTGATGTTTTGTACAATATTGATCCAGTAGAACGAGAATAGTCAATGTGATACAAGTATATAGGAATGAGTGAGAAAGACAGATTCAACCTTAATCAATGAATGAGCTAGGTATTGGTTTGTAATGACGACTGTGTTCCTTAAGGTCCGTGATAGTCACCAAACATACATACACCAACGACCATGTTTCCTGTGTGTACAAATCATATTCCACAGGAATCCACAGTATTTTGACCACCATGTGAAAGTGTTCTCACAAAGCGGAATGAGTGTGAGAAGTAAAGAAAACATTTAAGAAATATGAATATTTGAGAAGGCATTTTAAGAATGTAAGAATGTTGAAAGGCTGGGAGACGACACCGACAGTAATTTGGATTCGTTGCAGTGAATTGTCCTATTGAAAACCGAATTTAAATCTTTAACCGGAAGTTCACATCCTTTGTCGATGAAGGTCAGAAGGAAGTTAAAACTCTGAGGAAACTTTGTTTCTTTACACTTTCTGTATATAGGTGTAAATCATTCCAGCGGCGAAATGGGTAGGGTCATTCAAGCATACGATTTCTTGAAACTGTATTGAGGTTGGGTCAAACTTAGCAGTACGCATTTGTTGTTCCAAAATGTTTGCAAATATTTTCTTTAAAATGGTTAAATGACTAAGATTGTATTTTTTATGGTTTTTTATGGTTTTCTATTGGTTGACATGAAGCCAGGTGAATAATAGTTACCCTCGAGCAATTTTTACTTTTCATCGGGACAATTAAATTATTCTTGTTTTAATACGTTCTGTTATTAGACATATGCTGTATAATTTACATTTGGTCTTAGCGCTATTGACGTTTAAAAAATACAATATCTTTATTTGGCATATGCTCGAAGGCAATTTCCTTGAAACTTTTGACCCCCTTAAGAAATTTATTTTTGTTCAATGAAAGGGTATTGCGATCTTGTTTAAGGTATTTAACATAATGTTGTTAAGGGCTAAGAATTAAGGAAAACATATCCCTTCTAAAACCTGATAACTAGCGTTATACATTTCAATCACAGGTTCAAATAGTATTGTATATCTTGAAATACCTGAATAATTCTGAATAAATGATAAGGATGATATAACAGTAAGATTCTACAATGTACATGTACTCTCCAGTGTGCAATGTTATCATTTCCATATATTCAAAGATAAACAATGTGTTTGTAATACTTATATACGTTTAAAAGAGATAAATTATATATTTTACTTTCATTATAATTTGGATGGGATTTAGACTTCATATAAAATATGATATAATTCAGGACTCGAGCATTTACCCTGATATAGTTTCTTTTGAAAGTATAAACTAATATTTGCACGAAAATATTTGCACGAAAATATCGAATATTTTTCTGCGTCTTTACACGAAAATATTTTCAAGCTCGTATATTCTTGATCCCTTTTCATAAAATATTGTGATATCAAAAGATCTGCCAATAGTATTTTTTACACACTTGCTTTCCATGGTAAGCATTGCTGCATGTATTTCGGGTATATATAAGACGAACGTTCTATCTGGTAGTGTACGAATGTTTGTTATGTTGTTATTGCTGAACTCACATTTATTTGTTATAGTTTGTGGTATATGATTAACTGTACATAACTGTGTGAAATATCATTGTGATATATAGGGAATATTATGTTACGGTTGATCCGTATCACTTCTCGAAGGTCGAGTGCGATATGGATTCTTCCACAAGCAACGAGAAGTGATACAACACCACGGATTAACCGACTGACATAATTTTCCTTTCATTATATACCTTAAAACTATTTCTGAATAAAAACTGCAAACTATGTTAACGTTTTGATTTCACCGAACCCACAAACACGTAAGCAAGTAGACAAAATATATACCAAGTGTACATGTACAATACAAAATATGAATGTGAATATAAATAATTCACGCGACTCTGTGTGACGTCACATATGAATTGACTATAACGAAGATATTATAAGTAAACCAGGTAATTCTAAAAATAGAATCGGAATGGTTAAAATTACCAAACATGTACGATCGTAAAAAGAAGTCCCGGTCTAGTGTGTAATACGGAAACAGAAAGCTGCAGTGTAATACGGGACTTTTTATTGGATCATTTGAATCATTCAGTTAAAAAATGCAGTATTTTTGACAGAATATTTAAAGGTATAAAATAAAATATTGTATTACACATTAACAGAAATCTTTTTCTAACCTATAAGCGTTATTCCCCCCTTTTCTTTGGTTACAGTTACTGACCTGTTCTATACCAGGAGTACGTTGCTCCACACGGGATATTCTGTGATGAAATCACGTATTTTCCCATCGAATACCAGCCAGAAGTAAGGTAAACGTCACAAATCGGGTCTTCATCTTCGGCCAAAACGTATCCGCTGACACGGTTCACCAAAAAACCAAGCTGTGTTGCCTCATCACAAGGTTCCCCTGAAAGGACATGCAGCATATGGGTAGACGTATCTAAAATGTTTATTTCCAGATCCCCGACCTTCCCAATTTTTTGCACACGACCTTATTTTATGAGTAAGCATTTGTTTTTTCAGTTATTTTTTTCTCCTATGCGATAGGTATTTTGAAGTCTTAATACCACAGAGAATAATGACGCAAGACAAATAATATAAATATCATGTATGGCAGTATAAGGGGTCACCGATTGACCAGTCCTGGACAAATGACGTTGCGGCATTTATGTTTGAGGCGTGATTTTTATATATAACCTTGAAATATTACTGAGAATTTGAAATAATATTATGCCGAATGGGATGTGTGCGTTTTGAACAGCGTTCAGCCGTTTTTGTAAAAAATCCGGCCCACCGATTGATTTTAATATATCCTGTGCTAGTAGACAGCACAACGACTGTTAAAGGGATTTTCGACCATTTTTACACGAAAGTGAATATAAAAACACCAATATTATAATGATTTTACTCTTTGATACCAAAATTGCAGAAAAATACAAGTATTAAAAAACCTGCTTGTAGCGGGGAGCGAAACCACGCCCGCACAGTCAAGAATAAAACTAGACCCCCGACACCGAAACCGCTTTCTTACCAGGAGTAATACATTAGCCGAGGGATGATTTAACCTTAAAAGCTTTTGTTGATTCACGTTCTTACGCTTTTCGAAATCGTACACTTCATTGACAGTATTTAAACATATATCAACATTTGTTAAAGGGGCTGTACTCCGTATGGTGAAATAGCGAAAAAAAAGGAAAATTGTCAAAAACTGACATAAACTTTGAATCGATGTGTACAATGCATTGAACCTTACTGACTGAAGTACCACATAGTTTACAATTTAAAAAAATCGCATTTTTTTCGTTTTTTCCCATTATTTTTTTTACTAGGTATGTCTACCTGTTTTATACATTTTGGTATTTTTTTACAATTATGATATCAAAGAGTAAAACCTTTTATTAAATAATTGTCCTGAGATTCGTTACAGAAAAAAACAACAATTGGCGCCAATCTGGTGTACTGTCCCTTTAAAGGGTTCCAGATGTCAGTTTATTAATTGTAACACTTCTGATGGTTTGCCAGGCTTCATTTTACAAAACGTGAGCGAGTCCCTTTAAAACGAATTAATATGAAATTTATCAAATACGATGTTCAACGCTCAAATCAATAGATTCATATCAAATAACACGAATCTATACTTAAAATTTGAATGAGACATTGATAAACGAAAACAACAAATAATCATACCAGTGGTTTGAACATATCCATACACATACCAAACAAAACACGCGAACAGAGCTGCCAGGTTCATTTTGTCAGACTGACACTTTGTACACCTGCATTTGGTAAAAAAGCCGGTATGTTTGTATTTAAAATCTGACTTGGTGTAAGACAAAGGAGAAGAATGTAGGAATGTTAGCCAATACGTATCTCTTGAGTGATCTAACAGTATTTGAATGTATGCTAAAACAATGCTCCCTTTCATGACAATCAATGTGAGAACAATTCCCTTTGAAAAAAATGCACTCGGTTTTCCTCAATTACTCGAAGCTATTGTAGTCTGGTATTCTAATTGCGTTTTCTGTATTCTGTGAACATATTTCGGTCGGTGTTTACTTGTTTCCCATTTTCAACATCTTTGCTGACTCTTTGCTTTGATTAGTTGATATAAATTGATAGTTTTGCATAAATACGCAGAAAATTTACGTATTGAGTTGTGAGAATTAATGCAGTTTTGTTTGCTTCTTTTAACCTCTTTCACATATTTTCGGACGAAAAAAAACACAGCATTTAATCATGATACTGATCAAAATAATTTTAAGGTGTAACAATAGCTCACCTTTTTAAAAATGTATTTAATGCTGTTATATGTGTTCAATAATATTTGGTGATACGGTAAGTGAAATGACCGAAAACCTGGTACAAATACGAGGGTAAAAATTATGTAGCTAGGACTTACGAAGGATATCCCTTCCAGAATGAAAAAAACAACAACTCTAATTAGCGGTTACTTCCCTTTGCCGTACAGATGACACTGTCACCACGCATGTCATGTAATGATGATAAAAATCACGTGACGTTTAAATTTTATTTTTTATTTCGTTCAGAATAAAAAATTATATCTTTTAATAAAAGACCAATGTTATTTAGTACATCTTTAATAACATATTGCGTAAATACGTTTTAAAGAACTGTGTTGTTTTTTTTTTAAAAACTAACCAGTCAGTATGCATTTTGTCAGCAACTATATGCGTCGTCTAAATTGCGTAAAATCGTCTTATCCTCAATGCCGTTCAGCTATCGAATTACAATTTCATGAAATTTTCCTTCTTCTGCACCATGCTTTGTTGTGGTTGAGGTAAATGCACACTATCCGAAGTATAAATATGGACTGGATATACATTTATTTGTTGCCATCAATTATGTAAGTAATTTTTGAATATATATATACTGTAAATTACTATATACTGTTTATATTAGTGTAGCTTTAATTTTATAACATGTCATACATGCCAATGGGTTTCCTTGTATCACTGGGCCTACAGCTTTTCTGTTTTAGTTTCAGTATTACTGTACACTCTTTAAACACATGCAATGGAAAAGAACGATAATCATCATTGCATTTAAAAACGCAGAACATTATCGTTAATCTATGACATTTTGTTTTTGTGAATACCGAAACTATTACGATAAGGAAATTGGGCTTTGTGAAGGACTGATCATATTTTTTTCTTTCGTTTATGCTTTATGAACGCAGTACGGCACGCGAGCAAAGCCCATGAAGCGCGCTAGCCCTTCTTGGTCATTTATTCGCTTGGCATTTTGCAATCATACAGCATAAATGCAGGGAAAGAGTGCAATCAATACTTTATATTTACATTTTAAAAGAAATTTTCATTGGGTATTTGTTTTTGAGAGGTGTAAAAGACAAGATACGTTTTTATAAAAGAAAAGCTGATTTTGTAACGTCGTATGTCATTGGTTAAATGCCGTCGCGATTATGAAATCGGAGCGCAATGTTGAACTGAACAATGACGTCTTAATATGTATTCAATTTAAACGTCAAGCTTTATCTTCACAGACGACTAGGTGAAAATAAATATTCAAGGTTACTTATATTTATTTGTGTTAAGACATCCGACCCACTAGTAAGGTCGCTCTCGGGTAGTTGTATGGTGTCTCCATACTATCTGTGTACTATTCCATACTATTTGTGTACTAATTGAAAGGTATTTGATGGCTGATAACTATTTGTATCTAAACAGAAGACCAAAATTACAACTCTGAATGATGACGTGCAAAGAACGACGTCCACAAATAACACTGTTTGGTCAAATCTAAAGTAACACTGGTTGAAAATATCAAAACTGATTTAATTTTTTTACGAATGCAAGGATATAATACATATTAAAAATGCGTAAAAACAATCGTGGCTGACGAGTAATGAAATTGATTCCTTTTCACAGCCAAGAATCATATGTTGTATGGGGGATTCCGAATTGTAAGAGCTTTTCGCTATTTGTGACTTTCAGACCTTTGTTTGTGGCAGCCGTCTGCAACAAAAACGAGTGTTGTCCTGGGATCGAAAGAGACACATGTAAAGATGGTATGGTAATACTAACATGTTTCAAAACGTTAGATTAATTATAAAAACAGTGAATTATTTGAATCTAGAAAAAAATATTAAATCTAGAATGCTTAGTCCAAGTTGAGATTGAGATCTTAGATGTCAACGCAGTGCATCGACTCTATACACTATATGGATATGCACGATATACCGTGACAGTACATATATTGGCGTTATATTCTATACCAGTATATACTGTGCACTATATTTTATTCATTTTCAGAGGTGTTGAAGCAGTGCTTCAACACCTCTGTTCTCTATACAATGTATACAGCCAGAGATTTTGAAGATTTACTTCAACTCCTCTGTTGTAGTCTATATACATTGTGGTAGCGTGCACTATACTCTATTCATTCTCAGAGGTGTTGAAGCAGTGCTTCAACACGTCTGTTCTCTATACAATGTATACAGCCAGAGATTTTGAAACTTTACTTCAACTCCTCTGTTATAGTCTATATACATTGTGGTAGCGTGCACTATACTCTATTCATTCTCAGAGGTGTTGAAGCAGTGCTTCAACACCTCTGTTCTCTATGCAATGTCTACAGCCAGAGATTTTGAAACTTTACTTCAACTCCTCTGTTATAGTCTATATACATTGTGGTAGCGTGCACTATACTCTATCTGTAGATTTGAACCTCTGTTATAGTCTATGTACATTGTGGTGATATGCACTAGTCTCTATTTGAATAGAGAGGTGTTGAAGCAGAGTTTCAACACCTCATCACCTCTATTTATTCTTTGTCCAGTGAAAATAAAAAATGGGAAAAAATGCTTAGAATTTTGTTTGTCTGTTTTTTGTTAGTTTTGTGTCATATCAGACACCATATTTAATATACTATAAGTATAATACAATCACATTGTACAAAATATAATGTTTTGGGCAAAATGTTTTAAAAGTTAAATGAAAATGAGAATTTCTGGACTTAGCATCAACTCTGCCAAAATTGCAATAAAATTACCAAAATAACTATTTAAAACAGACATTATATAACATTATAAGATACTTGAAATATATAACTTATGTATTTTGTCAAATATGATTTTTAGGTAAATTTGTTAGAAAAAAAATGAAAATTTCTGCATTTTGCCAATAACTTTGTCAAATTTCGCAATAAAATTACCAGAATTACTGTTTTTAAATATATTTTATATTACAGTATAATAGACCTTAAGTAAAGAAACTACATACTTATGTGAAATGTGCCTTTGGGTCACAATGTTCAACAAATGAAATGATTTTTTTTGAAATTTTGTCACCTAGGTGTCAATGAAAGTTTTTTATATTGCAGATATTTACCAGTCGCGCAAAATGCACAATTGCAAACAACATGCAAAAGCACTTTGTAACCAATATAATGAGACAGGCACTTTGGTTTGCCAAGCCTTGCCTTGCAAACGTCTACATAAGCCTAAAAATGTCTGTCTGGGCTACCAGGCGTGTAGCTGCATATAACACTAGTACGCGGATGAATCCACACGATTCTGACAAAAACATAAAAAAATCAGCCAAAGTTGCAGTATGCGTACTTGACTAAATGCTCCTTAAACTGTCATTTTTATTTTCCAGTACAAAATAAAGCACCTCAGAACGCCCAGAATGCACCAAGTTTTTCAAAATATTCTGAGGGGGCATGCCCCGAGACCCACCTAGCAATTATGAATCCACATATAAAGGGCTAGCTAAGCCCCTTACTACTGCATGTAAAACAAGACTACATGCTCATCTTTTCTTTATCTATTCTGCCTATTAATTTGCTTGTAAGCTTAGGTTAATCATTACATCAGCTGGGCCAAAATACAAAAGTCTCTTCTTATGTTGAGTAAAAATTTGAAAAATTCCTTCATTGTTAAATTTCTGTCATTGTTTATTATTCTTTTGCAAAGCGGTATGCAATTATGATTGCCGGGTGTATATAAAAAATACGACATCAGGAATGGTCTGAAACAGCCCTAAAACACACAAAAGCCTTAAATGAAACAAACATAATATTAAAGAGAATTCGAGTACTGTCTATAAAACATACACATATGTAGTAATTTTCCTTATAACACAATCTATAAACAGTTTTTGCCAATGTCTCTTATAGAAAAAGCTACAAAAAGAATATCGCTGGAAGTGATGGTACTCCCCATACGCCCGTTTTCTTTGAAAAAGCAGAACTTGTAATTCAATGTGCTAGTAGAAGGTAAATTATTGTAGCATTATTATACAGTTGGAAAACCATTTTCAATAATTGTTTTCATTGTTAAAGCTGCACTCTCACAGATATATGACTTTTTATTATTTTTAACTTGGAATGAAAAACTTTTGTGCACATGTCTGATAACAGTTATATGAGATTGCATACAAAATCCTATTATCATTTGAAAATCTATGTTTAATGGTTAGTAATGCTTGAGGAGAAATGAAATTTTGGGCAGTTTTTCAGACAATTGAGTTCTGTTTCACTGAGAGTTATCTTATATGACTGGATTGAAGGCATTCATGCAAAAATCAGCCCATTTTATTTAAATTTTTCAAAGCAAATGCGAAATCTCTTAATCAGTGACAGTGCAGCTTTAACTTCATTTTAGGTTTAATCACTATGATTTCAAAATTATCAGACAAACATGATACTAGATGTATACTGTCTTGTTTGGAATTCTTGCCCTAATTCATTATTGGTTCAATCATAGCAGTATTTATTTGAACTGCCTCTAGGTTGAAGTGTGATAAAATTCATAAGATATCAAATACATAATTATATAAGATTCACAATTCTTTGAAGGAATGAACTCCTGCTTACATGTCATATGACCAATTATGGACAAATACAGAACCAAATCCTAATAGTTTTTCACCAGAATTATCAAAGGGGTCACTCTTAACAAAGATCTAGTATAAACTTAATAACAATTTCTTTAGTTTAACAATGTTATAAAATTTTGAAAGGCCATAGGCAGGTAGTTCTGACGTTCATACCCTTCAAAAACTTTGACAAGAGGCATGTCTATCAAATATAAATATGAATTACTGGTGTAAATGGGTAGTGGGTAATGCACATGTCAATTGTAACCACCACCACCCCTACCACCCCCGTCCGGGGGTATACTGGGGAAATGGGTGTGAATGCGGTGGTTTTGTCTAACCTAAGGTCTGTGGGGTGCGGGGGAATTTAACAGGGATTTTACAATCAGTTCAGGGAATTTAACCTGGGGTAGGCTGGACCGAAAGTCAAAAGTCTCCGCTATTCCCCGGACCTGGGGACAGGGGTGTGGTTACAATTGACTGGTGCATTATGCAATTCATTTTGTTGCCCACTCTTTTGTTTTTCTTTGATAATCCATTGCAGACAACTATAGATCAGGATCTCAAATACCATATATGTTGAAAATTGACAACTTTTGACATCAATGTTTTAGTTATAGTTATGAATAATGAGCGTTCATTCATTGCTTTTTTATCAAATCACAATCATAGGTGTTAGCAAAGCACACCACTTTGGGCAGTAATTTTTAATGCTGTGGCTCCTCTTATCAACCAAGCACTTGGGCTGTTAGTGGATAACCATTTCCCTAGTTTCCTCCCTGTCTGGTCACCAGTTTGAAAATTAAAACATTGATAATATATAAAATTTGACAAAACTCCAGAATTGTACACTATGTTGTTCATTTGTTGAATTAAACGAATAAGCTAAATGTAAATTCAAAACAAAAGGGCCAGCATGGCCCTAAATCGATCACCTGATTAAAATGACCAACGAGTCAGTGGTAACAACTGGTTATGAAGGGTGTTGCTATTTGCTTAGCAGGTTAGTGGTTGCTGTGTTATTTGATGGTTGATAAGGACTCCTCAAAGAAGGCTGCTCTTTGATAACAGAAATGAAAAGTATGGTAAGCTGGTTGTTTCCATGGTCAATGGATGTTCTGGTAATGAACCTGAAAGTTGCTTTGGAAGTCAATGATTACTAAGGAAGTAATTGGTTGCTATGGATGTTGGCTGTTGCTCAGGAAAAAAGTGGTTGCTAAATAAGGCATTGGTGCCTATAAAGGTAGTAAATGGATGCGTCGGGAGGAATTGGATGCTAAGGAAGTCATTGGTTGAATGGGAATTCATTTGTTGCTATGGATGAAGGTAGTTGCTAAGGCAATCATTGGTTGATAAAGAAGCCATGGATTGTTTTGGAAGTCATCATTTTTATGGAAGTCATTGGCTGCCGTAAATGAAGTATTTGATAAGGATGTCCTTGGTTGCTTATGAAGTAATTGTTAAGGAAGACATTGTGAGTTTGGATTGTAGTCACTAAGTCAGACAGGTGGGTTCCTTAAGGGTACTAGGAGGTCTATGATTTCCTCAACAAGGCAAAACCTTGCTTAACATTGTGCCAAAAGGGATTATTATATTGTTGTAACAACTTATTTCATAATCTTTGAAACTAAATTATAACTTTTAGTTTAGACATCAGTTTCTAAGGAATTCATGCATTATTGCAGAAGTCATTGCCTGATTTGAATGTGCATCAATTTTTTTCTAGAAGTCTATCAGTAACATGGGAACACTGGTTGGGACAACTTTGACCCCAAGAACGAAACTTGAACAACATTCATAAAGGACCACTTAACAACAATCAGTGATTTTTTTATGAATTCTTTTTACTGCCTGTACAATGTACCTTGCAAATTCGGTAAAAAGTCAACTTCGGGAAATGATGAATATTATAATGTTATTTTTAAAATACCCCATAATCTGTCACTTTCAGGAAAATGTTGCAATAAATCACTTGACACTAAAACACCTCGACTGAGATCGTTGCTAAGTTATAGCACAAATGACAGACATCCTACTGATAAGCAATATTTGATTATTGGCATCCTACTATTCAGTATTCTTTGTCAATCTAAACGACATATCATATAATGCTTAAAAAACATGATGACATTCAGAAAGTGTTATTAATTATTTTTCATATGGGAGTAAGATAACAATTAACATGACGCTGCCGGTCAGTCAAACTGACTGATCAATACCCGACTGACCAATCAGCGTCCAGATTAGGCAGAGCTTATCAGTTGCCGTTGCTATCCACCATGACCTCCGGCAATCCTCTCATATCAACAGTAGTGTAATTACGCTGTTAAATATGTTTAACACAAATTATGTCTCATAATTGAGTGATAGTAAAGACAGTTTAAGAAATCCGAAATACTGACATTTTTCCTTCATGCTTCTAAAATTATAATTGATAACAAGGGACTGTTTAGTGTCTCAAAATGTCTTAATGTAAACGTAAATAATATACGTATATTTCCGTTTTAATAGCCTTAAAATAAGAAATATCATTATGAGAATTAGTGTACAATATTGATGATATCTTGCAATTTAGTTTATTTTGGAAATTTGTCTCCTTATTGTGCGAAAGTTTTAAATCCGAAGCACATACATTTGCTTTTAAGTTTGTTTGACATATTAGTGAAAAAGACACCTCAGTTTATGTGAGTTACATTTTTTATTTAATTTAATTAAATATCTGATATATAGCTTAAGATCACAAAAAGTATATACGTATAGATAAAACAAAATCATATTTTTAAATGACGCAAATCAAAGTAAAAACCTTTGCATTTATAATGACTATGGTCGTTTCAAAATTTCTATGCTGATTGTTAGAACAGTTTTGCATTCCATTTAATACGGAAATTTATTCATTGAGAGAAACAATAAGGTAGTTATATCAATAATGATAATAATGCATTACACTTGTATAAAACAGGTGATGCTGAATCGAGAAAGGAAGAAAAACAGCGAAATCCATTGAGTTTTGACAATGGATCTATACAAACTTCTGTTTTTGTTGATTTTCGGATAGGAAATTAATACATGTTTTGTTTCCCTTTATTTGAGTTTTAAAATATAGACTGTTATTGTACTGTAACAAAGTCCGATGTTATTTAGAAATAAATTATTTTAAAGTCTAGACATTTTTCTACCTGAATTATACATTGCATACAATTAATAATAATGAAATTATTTAATGTTATACTTGCTTTTATTGCTATGTTTTACCATGTTCCATGCATTTTTTATCTGATTGTCATTGATAACTTTTGTATTATTATCGTCTGCTTCTGGGTATTTGTCGGAGGTCCCTAATGAAGAGGTCATGTGACACTGTAGGTGTAGCCTTATCGCTATCGGCGTGATGTTAAGTGTTATTGGCCCTAACTTCAATGTATAAAATGTTACGACATTTTGACGCGAAAACTAACGCACACAATTATGTCGTCGTCTGCACTTACACTGCATTATACCTGTTTTGGCAGTATGATTAATTTATCAGCTGGGCTTCTAAAAGCCAGTTTAAAAGATTTCCTAAGCCAGACATAATGTTCATTCTGTTTGCTTTATATAAACACCGACATTTGGCAATACCCTAAACCATAATAACCATGACGTATTTTCAGAAAATCTAAAAATAGTAACAACCGTCAAGTGTTTGTCTACATCGTATCTTTCATTGTTTTTGACTGAAAATGCAAGGGATTTAGAAATTCTGCCACTTGGACCCAAATCTACCTCGCTGACATTGGCAGAGGTGCACATGTCTGACGATTAAAACACACCATAGAGTGCGAAAATGGTTTTTTCCCTTTCTAAATAAAGACATTCTACTGACTGGTTTAAACATTGATCGAAAGGCTATACGAAATGCGCGCGAAATTCGGTTAACAGTCCACGTTGTCCGGAACTGCTCGGCCATCTTCGGCAAGCTTTACAATAAGTGTTTACCGGTGATGATCGGCTTCTTGACATCACGTTTTACGCAAGTAAGCGTAATAAAGATTTTATGCTCAATTAACTGATGTGATATTTACTTTCTTCTTGTAGTCCGACGGACTATTGACTTAAAATGTCTTGTAGTCCGACCAAAAATCTGGTGGTCCCGGACTACCGGACTACCGGACTACCGTTAGTGTCGAACCCTGCGGTAGTAGTAATGAAGAATACCGGATTACAAAATCAAAGTGGAAATTGGAATTATTATAGAATCACTTTATTTGTGGGTATGTCACTTAAATATTCATTGAGGTGAAAAGAAATTACTATGATTTATTGCATAAGTTTAACCGCTGTTGCACAATCATCATTTCCAAGTGACTGTCTCCATATCCAGTACTAGCTTACAAAATCCCTTTCTAGGTAGTCAAAGACTTCATCTGATGCATCTTAAAAAGGAAGAATACAACACAATCATGAACACAATAAATGCAAATAATGTTGGGTATGCTTTAAACATTCAAATGCTAAACATCTTAGCAATTATTTCTAGAGCAATCTAAATGTCCTACATGAGATTTATTCTCTTATGAAAAAGTGATGAAATATGTACAAGCCAAATAAACTAGAAATGTGTTAAGTGGACATTAAGTCTTGTGTTGCTTGGTGAATTGCATATGTGAATGAACATAAATAACAAAACAGGGATTATAAGGGATAATATGAAAAAGTTTTTTTACCAAGTTTGGTGAAGATTATTGAGCTGTACAATGTTTTTATCTGGACTGCATCGTCTTTTATTCTGGGCAGCATAATATGGAAATCCAGGCCATGTATACATCTGGGTTTTATCTGTAATGGACCACAAAGTTCAAAATGTATGTAGGCAAATGAGTTACATGGTAATAAAAACTATCTATACATAATAATAAGTGATTTGTATACATGTGTTTACCTTGGTATTATATACTCATATATATATTATATGACATAATATTGGGTTAATACAAAAAAATGAAATAATATATAATCAGGTTAATGATAAATCAAGCAAATTTAAACTAAAACAAACAATTATATGTATATATTTACATTATTTCACAGTAAAATATAATAGAAATTAATAAACATTGGCATTTGCTTTAATCAGGTATCTATTTCAAGGCAGTTTTCATTAAATCATAGAAATTTAAAGCTGCACTCTCACAGATATACCATTTTTACAACTTTTTTTATTTTTTGTCTTGGAAAGAACAAATTTTTGCATTAATATCTGCCAACCAATGATATGTGATTGCTGCCAAAAAATCAGATCGTAGATTTTCATATTTCCGTTCGAAAATTAATGTTTTATGCGTTACTAACGGTTTAAGAATAATGCATTAAACATTACCTTTTAAACTTAAATATAAAAATCTGCTATATAATTTTTTGTCAGCTGTCTTAAATAACTGGTTTCCATGGAATTTCGCAAAAATTGTCTCGTTCCAAGACAAAAAATAAAAAAAAGTTGTCAAAACGTTCAATCTGTGAGAGTGCAGCTTCAAGGTCCAAACAACTAGAAAATGGAACTTTAAACAATAAACTTCAAAACCATGACTTATGGTACAAGTATTTCCACAATCTCAATATAACCATAAACTTGACGATCAGACTGTAGCCGAGCGGCTGGTTCTTACACACTGGCAGTGACACACAATACACTCCACTCCTCTCCATTAACCCTTTATATATATATTAGTTTAAAGCTGACGGAGACACTCCTGCAATTTACCACTGCCACCATTTAAGTAAACCTGGGAGGAGAAGTGCCCCAATGTGGGGCTTGAACCAACAACAACTGCTGGAACACTCTCATGGCGCTGTAACCAACTGAGCTAACTGAACGGCTGGTACTCATCGACACGATCTACATCTACATTTGTTTGTTAAATTTAAGTGCATGAAATTTGCATTCATACTTTAGTTATTTATGTATGCATGTATATTGTAAAGTCGATGTCTATTGTTCTACTTTAAAAGACACAAGCATGTACCCCAAAATTAGTTTTGACAGGCATGACTCACTAATGCCAGTTGTGAGTTTGTTCCTTGCTTCGATCAAGATTTTTCTGTCTGAAAATGACATTGAATACACTCTAAAGCCTAAAAGGCTGTAAAAGCAACTATCTTAAATAAATTAAAACATTAGGAAACAGAATGATGTGAAAGAGACTTTAAAAATATCGCTGCATTGTTGGATGTTGGTGCTGTCATCTGATGATCTGTCAGCGGCAATGATTGAGGCAAGCATCAAGTATATTTAAATAAAAATTGCACTCTAACAGATTAAATGTTTTGACAACTGTTTTATTTTTTGTCTTCGTACAAGCCAATTAATGCAAAACTGCAAGAAAACCAGTGACACAAGAATGCTTAAAAAAACATCGGATTGCATATATATTAAAGTTAAAGCTTCACTCTCACAGATATACCATTTTTACAACTTTTTTTTATTTTTTATCTTGGAAAGAGCAATTTTTTGTATAAATATTTGTAAACCAATGATATAGCATTGCTTTCAAAAAATCAGATCATAGATTTTCATGTTTCCGTTCAAAAATTAATGTTCAATGGCTAAAACCGTTAATAAACGTTTTAGAAAAATGAACAAAACATCAATTTTTGAACTTGTATATATAAAAATCTGCGATCTAATTTTTGTCAGCAGTCTTATATAACTGGTTTGCATGGATTTTCGCAAAAATTAGTACATTCCTAGACAAAAAATAAAAAAGTTGCCAAAATGTTCAATCTATGAGAGGGCAGCTTTAAGAAAATGAATTTTCTTCCAACTGTTAGTAGCACTTTTAGCCATAAAGCAAATTTTTTGAACGGAATAATTATGTAAATCTGCTATCTGATCTTTTGTCAGCAGGCTTATATCACTTAATTGCATATATTTACACAGAAACTGACTCATTCCAAGACAAAAAAAAATAATATATAAACAAAGTTGTCAAAATATGTGAGAGTGCAGCTTTACGGAGTACTGCGATATATCAATAAAATATACTCGTTAAACTGCCAATTATTTACGTATCTACATACATTCAATTACCTTTTGAACTAGAAAGTGTTATATTTTCAAAGAAAATAGCCATTTACTCTGTTCAGTGTCGGTCAAATTCGATGTTTTGAACCACTCTCGCGCGTGCTAAATACTAAATGACGCAATGTTTTGGACTGGTCTTCATTTTCTTCGATACAGGCACAACCGAGCGTAAATATTAAGCGAGAAAGTCTAGTGGAACTATGCAGGGTTCATAGGGTTTGTTTACAAAAATTCAAGCATCCGGTTAAGAAGACGACAAATAAGAATGGTATTAAGTTGGTAGAATGGAACTCCTTCCTGATTCCTGCACATGTAAGTTGTAAGTATTGACTATACCATACAGGACACTCAAGTGTTATTTTATATTTTCTTAGTTATCATGCAAATAAAAATAATCACTATATAGATCATTTAGAGGTTGTTCAGGGATAGTTGCAAATGGTTTGTTTACGTTAATTAGTAATATGAATTTAATTGAATACACCAATTTTTATTAGAGCTTTGCACCAAATTAAATTGAGTACATTTTACGGGAGTAACCCACACTAGCGGATCCAGAAAAGGGGTGGGACCACCCCCCCCCCCACACACACACAAAAAAAATTTGAAATCGCCTGAAAACTTTTACCACCTCAAAAACGTTAAATCATTATTTATTCTTTTATATTTTTTTATTAATCTACTCCTGAAGTTGTAATATAAACAGGGTTGGGTGTTTAAAGGGACTGTACACCAGATTGGCACCAAATTTTTATTTTTTTCTGTAATGAATCTCAGGACAATTATTCAATAAAATGTTTTACTCTTTGATATCATAATGGTAAAAAAAATCAAGTCGGAGAATGGGTTTGAACCGGTGTCGCCGAAATTGCATCATGTATTCAATGACATTTACTAGTATAACATATAGCGAACCATGATTTAAAACTGCTGAAAAAGATCAGATCAGTGTTTTTCATATGTACGTTCATAATTGTTGTTCTGTGACTTAAATTTTGCGAACACTTTCAGAAAAATGAAATAATAAGCAGATTTCTCAATACATGACATCTGTTTTATTGTGATTTATGTCTTATCATTAGGAAATTTAAGGCATTGATTCTCTGAGATAATAATAATGTCAAAACAGTCAATCTGTGAGAGAGCAGCTTTAAGACTCATTTTTCCTAAGATCAGCCAAGTTAGTATTATTTATAGCTAATTCTAGCTTAAAAGTAGGTGAATTTTATATTTATTTCAGACCAGATACTCTTGGGACCAATTTAAGGGCAAACAGACAAACCTTTTGATGCAAAGAAAGCATTGGATTTGAAAGGTAGATTTTTAACACATATCATGTACTCAATATCATTTACTAGTATAACATAATGTATTCAAGTATAAGATATTTCAAGTATTTGGTCAGGTTGTTAGGTTTAATTGAAACTGTTGAAAATCTATGCAATTTTGCATGCAGATGTTTGTTGCATGCAGATTTTACTCAGATAGCACAGGGTACAGTTACTCTTGTAACTTGCTTAAAATAAATGCAAATAATTCTGCATGTGTCTGAAGTCATGTTTTATTTTTCTCTACAAATTGTTTTGAAACATGCAATTGTTTGATTTCCTTTCTTATGTGTTGTACATTAGGTATAAGTTCGCTTTTGCTAATTGTTCAGTTGTTTTTCAGTTGTTGCAATTGTGGACCAGGCCAGAGTTGTACTAAACCCAATAAGACACAATGAGAGACAGGAATGACACAATGAGAAACAGGAAAAAGGAAACAGGATGACTGATCGCCACCTGTTACAAATTCATCTAGGTACAGTTTTAATTCCAGATTTGATACAACTGTAAAATGTTTTATGCATGCTATGATTATGTTCATCATGTTTGTTTTAGACCCTGATGGTGAGGACTTATTGATTATCCCTTGCCAAAAGGCAAAGTGGATACAGTAATTGTGTAATTGTGTGTGTGTGTGTGTGTGTGTGTGTGTGTGTGTGTGCGTGTGTGTGTGTGTGTGCACGGAATGTAATCTTGAGCATAAATCCTCCAGGTATTACCTTCAAAGTTCATATAGAGATAGATCCCTATTGAGAAGTGCAGTGTTAAGGGACCATAACTCTATTTACAGTTCTTTTTGTAATAACCCTTTGTTATATTTCATACTGAGTTTTTGTCTGCAGCATAACTTGAAAAGTCTTTGAGGTGTTGATTTCAAACTTCAAATATATACAGATAGATCTCATTTAGCAAAAGTGCAGTGCACAGAAACCATAACTCAAGGTTTTATTTTGTAGAAGTTGCCCTTTGTTAGCTTTCAATGTTATCCTTTGTTGTAAGGCACAGTTGGTCATGCTCAAATATGCTCATTCACATTAAAAGTAATTGTCCAGGTTCAAATCCTGTAATAGGAACAATTAGTTTCTTTCTATGTTGAGCAAAGTTTATATGAACTATCTGTCAATGTAAAATAAACTTGTGTATTTTGTGTATTTTTTGTTACATATTTTTATGTGCATATATATATATATATATATATATATATATATATATATATATATATATATATATATACAATCTATATCACAAAACGTGGCTAATTTTTGATATTAAGATATATACTATGTATGAGAACTATCATATTTCAAAATCAACCATAAAGCTTTTGCAAGATGGATAATAACTTAATGTATCTGATGAACAATAATGTGATTTTGGGATGCCAGCAATAACTTTTCAAGGTGAAAATATGTTCTTATCATTGATTTTACATATAAGTATTCAGTATGCAAAGCCCTTTCAAATGATAATATTATTTTATGGGGTAACTCTCAAATTTTAACATTAAAGCCAATGGCACAAATGAATGAAAAGCTCCTTAAAAGTTCAATATTTGAAGCCAACAATGGAACTGTGTTTATGTATTGCTTAATGTTCCTTTTTCTTTCAGAAAAAACCCACATCCAACAAGAGACAGTCTGACTTCAAAATCTTCATTGATGGCAACTTAATGGACAAGACATCCGTCACATAAAGATTCACTAAAATTGAAATGATATACCAATTTTAACTTTTAACCGCCAAATACATTATAAATTTGAAAATAGATTACCCTTAAATAGAGTTGGATGTTTAACATTTACCTTAACACAGTACAAAGTGCTCATGTTGAACTATTGTGATTGGTCATAGTCTGTCCTTCATTTTTATGAACAGTTTCATACCGTGTTAACACTTTAGTATGGGGACTCATTTTCTCTTTGGTCTTTATTCATACTGGCCAGAATATGTTTACCAAAGAAATCTTAGTAGAGATTGATAACTGTTTAGGTTGGACAAAAAGCATGTACTAGGTTGTTTGTTCTAATAATAGAAACTGTAAATGCTTCAGAAACTATATATCTAATATTCATGATATTTGTCAGTATTTATTCTCGTCAACGTTAAAAAAAAGATTAGGTGAAACTTGTTTATTGGTCAAAATGTGTTTGATTAGAGTGGCCTCAAATTCCACTTTATATGAATGAAATTTGTCAAGTATTAGAAAAAAACTATGTTTTAGTTTTATAGGCCATATTCTCTTCCCAAGCTTTCCTTAAAGAAAGAATGTAGGTAATATGAAACAGGAGTCACTAGTCAAATATTAAAAACCTTAAAAATTGCTATTCATAGAGGTATCGTTTCCTCATCATAAATCACAACTTAGCCAGCAAGACTTTTCAACAAATAAGGCATAACAGGTAAAAAATAAATAATTAGGCACATATTTTAGTGAATAAAATCTTGTAAACATATTATTGAAACAAATAATGTGTCTGGTTCTGAGGTGAGCAATAAATCACCTTGCTTAGTAACAATGGAGCTAGTTCATTATTAAAAGTTTGTTTTAAACTTGAATGCAAATCATATATTGTTATTTTTAATCTATATTTTTACATACCTTGTTCTGTTGTTAATTTCCATACTGACTTGGTCAATTATGGCTACTTTGTCTAATTACATTCTAACTTCTAACCTGAATGTTTCATTGTACTTTTGAGTGTTCTGTTAAATATATTGCACAATTACCCTATATGCCAGTATAAATTCAATGAAACCATGGTCATTAAGTTCCATACATATTGGGAGCACATGGTAAGCCTGTAGAAATGTCACTTCTTAAACCTAGATTCTTGATCTGCTCGCCACATTGTTTTGCTAAAATTCTTGTTTATAAAAACAAATGATTGTTTAATGTCAAGGAAACCTTTTTAGGTAACTGTCAAATATTATTTACCATTTAGTAACTGTCTAAAGGCAAAATTTCCTTTCCTTTTCATATTTGATTTGGGCCCCTAGGGTCATGGTCACTGTAACTAAAAATAGGAAAATGCTTGGTACTGAATAACTTCAGTTTTAATACACTTGAAACTGAATCTCACAATAAAGGCTGAAGTTCATGTTGCATTGCAGTATTTCTAGTTAACTTTTTAATTTGACACTTTTTATTGCTTTCGACAGGCACATATTACATTATTATTGTAATCATTTTAAGGACAAGCCTCATTTAATTGAGCATGCTGTCCAAAGACAGCTCTTGTTGACATAATTATAAGACACCTTTTGTTATGGTTTATATGAACAATAGTTGTTTCTGTGTATCTTTTAGAAGAAACTTCGATTTCTTATTATATTGATGGACTGTAGATATATACCTACATGCACGAGAGTATTGACATCAGATTCTTAGGATTAAATTTACTAATGTTCTGTTCATGTTCAAAATAGATAGAGTTATGGTAAATGCGTAGTCTTGTTTTTTTTTATAACTTAGACAACCATGTATTTTTGTTGTCCTGGTCTCCAGTCCTGTTATGTGAATTGGGTTTTATGGACATCTTCGATATTAAAGGTCCAATTCTAGTGTCTAGCTGAAAAGTATTTAGCTTAGGGAGACCTTAGTTTGGGTTATCATGTTGGATATGTCTGAATGTTGGCATGTCGGGAAATGACAATTTTAGGCTATGACAATTTGAAAATGTAGACGTTGCTGGGCAAGGCTTCTCACACCCAAGTGACTGTCGCATTATATTCTTGAAAAAGTGCCTTAGGCTTTTGGTTTGTTATGAATTTTGCGAGTCTGGCAAATATCTGCATTATAAAATTCATCGACATACAGGTGACAGAGAAAAAGGTCAATTTTCAATGATTTCAAAAAACTAAAAGGGATCGTCATAAATGAATAACGTTAATTGATTTGACAGGAGTTGATGCAGAGCTTCAAAAATTAAGGAGACAATTTCAGAAAAATGCACATAAATTATTTTTGTTTATTTGTGTTGTTTGATAACTGCTGTGTGTCGATTTTTATTTAATTTCATTTTACCCCCCCCCCCCAATCACATTTCACACAATACATGGTTTCTACACTTTAGGTTTGTTATACTGTAGTATAGTATCTATTGAATACAGTAAAATTTCCGGTCATTGTTTTGCAAAATTTGTGCAAATAATTGGCGAATTTCAGAAATTCTCATTTTTTTTAATTTTTCAAACATTTTCCCCAAAATTCACATTTCACAAAATTACATAGTTTCTTTTCTTTTGATATATTAAAATGTAAGATAATATTTATGAAACACAGTAATTATGTTCATTCTATTGCAATATTTGAAAAAGTTATTGGCAAATTCCAGAATTCTCATTTCCATTTAATTTTTCATATATTTTACCCCGAAAATCATATTTTTAAAAAACTGTGTTTCTATATTTTTATATATAATACTGTTAAATGAAATATATTAGCTGCAGTGGTTCTGGTTATTTTATTGCAAAATAAGGCAGAGTTATTGTCAAAATCCATAAATTGTCATTTTCATTTAATTTTTTGTCACATTTTACCCAAAAAATTATTTTTTGCGCCATGTAATTGTTCTATAATTTAAGTATATTAAATATGTTGCCTGGTATGACATAAATTCATCAAAATTATTTGTGTGCATTTTTCTTCAATTTTTTGTTCAAAAATCTCCTTTTGTATACATTGAATAGAGAACAGAGGTGTTGAAGCACTGCTTCAACACCTCTGAGAATGATTAGAGTATAGTGAACGCTACCACAATGTACATAGACTATAACAGAGGTTCGAATTTACAGATAGAGAATAGTGTACGCCACCACAATGTATATAGACTATAACAGAGGAATTGATGTAAAGTTTCAAAATCTCTGGTTGATACATTGCATAGTGAACAGAGGTGTTAAAGCACTGCTTCAACACCTCTGAAAATGAATAGAGTGCACGCTACCACAATGTATATAGACTATAACAGAGGAGTCGAAGTATATCTTCAAAATCTCTGGCTGTATACATTGTATAGAGAACAGGGGTGTTGAAGCAGTGCTTCAACACCTCTGAGGATGAATAGAGTATAGTGCACGCTTCCACAATGTATATAGACTATAACAGAGGAGTTGAAGTAAATCTCTGGCTGTATACATTGTATAGAGAACAGGGGTGTTGAAGCACTGCTTCAATACCTCTGGGAATGAATAGAATATATACTGTGCACAGTATATACTGGTATAGAATATAACGCCAATATATGTACTGTCACGGTATATCGTGCATATCCATATAGTGTATAGAGTCGATGCACTGCGTTGACATCTAAGATCTCAATCTCAACTTGGACTAAGCATTCTAGATTAAATATTTTCTTCTAGATTCAAATAATTCACTGTTCAAATATTATGTGTGGTACCTGAGATTTAATGAATTATACCTAAAACCCACAATGTCATTGTAAGGCCGTAGGCTGCACCAAGAACCTATTTGAGTAATGTAGAAGTATATCATTTAAACATGGTTCTTTTCTTGCGTCGAAGCCCTAGTGTGTGTTTGGCATGGGTGTTGTTGTGTGTCCGACTGTTTGCTGGTGTGTGTGTGACGGTTGTGCTGGTGTTTGTCTGACATGGGTACTGGTGTATGTCTGACATGGGTGCTGGTGTATGTCTGACGGTGGGTGGGGTCTGTGTACGACGGGGATGCTGGTGTACGTATGACAGGGATGCTCGTCTGTGTTTGACATTTGTGCTGGTATGTATCTGACGGGAATATCGGTGTATGTCTGACGCGGATGTTCGTGCGTGTCTGACAGTTGTGCTGGTATGTATCTGACCGGGATACTGGTGTATGTCTAACGGGGATGTTCATCTGTGTTTGATAGTTGTGCTGGTATGTATCCGACGGGGATTTTGGTGTAAGTCTGACGGGAATGCTCGTCTGTGTCTGACAGTTGTGCTGGTATGTATCTGACGGGGGTGGGGTGCTGGTGTATGTATGACGGAGATACTGGTGTATGACTGACGGGAATGCTGATGTATGTTTGACGGGGATGCTCGTACGTGTCTGACAGTTGTGCTGGTGTGTGCCTGATTGGGGTGCTGGTGTATGTTAACGGGGATACTCGTGTATGTATGACGGGGGTGCTGGTGTATGTTTGACGGGGATACTGGTGTATGTATGACGGGGATGCTGGTGTATGTATGACGGGGATACTGGTGTATGTATGACGGGGGTGCTGGTGTATGTATGACGGGGAATGCTGGTGTATGCATGACGGGAATGCTGGTGTATGTATGACGGGGGTGCTGGTGTATGTATGACGATAGTGCTGGTGTATGAATGCTGGTGTATGTATGAAGGGGGTGCTGTTGTATGTATGACGGGGATAATAGTGTATGTATGATTGGGATGCTGGTGTATGTATGACGGAGAGTCTCGTGCGTGTCTGGCTGTTGTGCTGGTGTATGCCTGATGGGGATGCTAGTAAATGTATGACTCTGATGCTGAAATGCGTCTGACGAGGGTGCTGCTATGTGTCTGACGTGGGGGGCTGGCATGTGGTGTCAAACGCGGATGCTTTTATGTGTCTGACGGGGACACTGGCATGTGTCTGACGGGGATGCTGCTATGTGTTTGACGGGTGTGCTGTTGTGTGTCTGAAGGGGATGCTGGTATGTGTCTGACGGGTGTCATGCTACGTGTCTGACGGGGACACTGGCATGTGTCTGACGGGGATGCTGCTATGTGTCTGACGGGGGTACTGTTGTGTGTCTGAAGGGGATGCTGGTATGAGTCTGACGGGTGTCATGCTATGTGTCTGACGGGCGCGCTGGTATGTGTCTGACGGGATTGCTGGTATGTGTCTGACCGGACTGCTGTTGAGCGTCTTACAATGTTGCTGGTATTAGTCTGACGGGGTTGCTGGTGAGTGTCTGACAACGGTACAGGTTTGTGTCTGACGGGGATGCTGGTGTGTGTCTGACGGGTATGCTGGTGTATGTATGACGGGGGTGCTGGTGTATGTATGACGGGAATACTGGTGTATGTCTGACGGGGATGCTGGTGTATGTATGACGAGGATTCTGGTGTATGTATGACAGGGGTGCTGGTGCATGTATGACGGGGACGCTGGTGTATGCCTGATGGGGGTCTGGTGTTTGTATGACGGGGATGCTGGTTTATGTCAGACGGGGGCGCTAGTATGTGCCTGATGGGGGTGCTGGTGTATGTATGACGGGGATGCTGGTGTATGTATGAAGGGGGTGCTGTTATGAGTCTGACGGGGATACTTGTGTATGTCTGACGGGGATACTGGTGTATGTATGACGGGGGTGCTAGTACATGTCTGACAGTTGTGCTGGTGTGTGCATGATGGTGTGCTGGCGTATGCCTTATGGGGGTGCTGGTGTTTGTCTGGCGGTGGTGCTGGTGTATGTATGACCGGGAAACTGGTGTATGTATGACGGAGATACTGATATTTGTCTGACGGGGATGCTCGTACATGTCTCACAGTTGTGCTGGTGTGTGCCTAATGGGGGTGCTGGTAATAATAAGACTAGGATGTTGGAATGCGTCTGACGAGGGTGCTGCTATGTGTCTGAAGGGGAGAGCTTGCATGTGGCTTCAAACGGGGATGCTTTTATATGTCTGACGGGGACACTGGCATGTGTCTGACGAGGATGCTGCTATGTGTTTGACGGGTGTGCTGAAGATGATGCTGGTATGTGTCTGAGTGGTTTCCTGACGGGGGCGCTGGTATGTGTCTGACGGGATTGCTGGTATGTGTCTGACCGGGCTGCTGTTGACGGTCTTACAATGGTGCTGGTATGAGTCTGACGGGGTTGCTGGAGAGTGTCTGACAACGGTACAGGTGTGTGTCTGACGGGGGTGCTGGTGTGTGTCTGACTTGGTGTGCTGGTTTAGGGCTGACGTGGGTGCTGGTGGTTATCCGATGGGGTGCTGGTTGCTGGTATGTGAATGACTGGGGTGCTGGTTTAGGTCTGACGGGGTGGTTGGTGGGTATCTGGCGGGGGTTCTGGTTTATATATGACGGGGTGCTGTTGTGTTTGTGACAGGGGTGCCGTTATATGTCAAAGGCAGGTGATGGTGTGTGTCTGACAACGATCCTGTTGTGTATCTGACGGGGCTGCTGGTATTTATCTCACAGGGGTACTGGTTTGTGTCTGACCCGGGTTGTGATATGTGTTTGAGGGGGTGCTGATGAGTTTGTGACGGCGGAACATGTGTGTGTCTGACGGGAATGCTGATATGTGTCTGACAGGGATGCTGTTAAGTGTCTCATTGGGAGGCAGGTATATGTCTGACGGGCGTGCTGGTATGGCGGCGGTTCTTGAATGTGTATGACCGGAGTCCTTGTGTGTATTTGACTCTTGTGCTGGTATATGTCTGAAGTGGTGCTTGTGTGTGTCTGACTCGTGTGCTTGCATGCTTCTGACGGGGGGGGGCTTGTGTGTGTCTGAC
Source organism: Mya arenaria (assembly GCF_026914265.1). Lineage (NCBI taxonomy): Eukaryota > Metazoa > Mollusca > Bivalvia > Myida > Myidae > Mya > Mya arenaria. Next base: position 41,906,695 of record NC_069138.1, on the reverse strand, counting down.
TCGTGTGCTGGTATGTGTCTGAAAGGGTGCTTTTGTGTGTCTGTCTCGTGTTCTTGCATGCTTCTGACGAGGGTGCTTGTGTGTGTCTGACCCGTGTGCTGGTATATGTCTGACGGGCGTGCTGGTGTGTGTCTGACTGGTGTGCTGGTATATGTCTAAACGGGTGCTTGTGTGTGTCTGTCTCGTGTGCGTGCATGCTACTGACGGGGTGCTTGTGTGTGTCTGACTCGTCTGTTGGTATATGTCTGACGGGTATGCTTGTGTGTGTCTGACTCGTGTGCTGGTATATGTCTAACGGGTATGCTGGTGTGTGTCTGACTCGTGTGCTTGTATATTTCTAACGGGCGTGTTGGTGTGTGTCTGACTCGTGTGCTTGTATATGTCTGACGGGTGTGCTTGTGTGTGTCTGATTCGTGTGCTTGTATATGTCTAACGGGCGTACTGGTGTGTGTCTGACTCGTGTGCTGGTATATGTCTAACGGGCGTACTGGTGTGTGTCTGACTCGTGTGCTGGTATAATTTTGACGGGTATGCTTGTGTGTGTCTAATTCGTGTGCTGGTATATGTCTAACGGACGTACTGGTGTGTGTCTGACTCATGGGCTGGTATATGTATAACGGGCGTGCTGGTGTGTGTCTGGCTCGTGTGCTTGTATTTGTCTGATGGGTTTGCTTGTGTGTGTCTGACTAGTGTGCTGGTATATGTGTGAAGGGGTATATGTCTGACCGGTATATTTGTGTGTGTCTGATTCGTGTGCTTATATATGTCTGACGGGTATGCGATTGTGTGTCTGACTCGTGTGCTGGTATTTGTCTGACGGGTAGGCTTGTGTGTGTCTGATTCGTGTACTTATATATGTCTGACGGGTATGCGATTGTGTGTCTGACTCGTGTATTGGTATATGTCTGAAGTGGTGCTTGTGTGTGTCGGACTCGTGTGCTAGTATGTGTCTGACGGGCGTGCTGGTGTGTGTCTGACTCATGTGCTGGTATGTGTCGGAAGGGGTTCTTGTGTGTGTCTAACTGGTGTGCTTGCATGATTCAGACTAAGGTGCTTGTGTGTGTCTGACTCGTGTGTTGTTATATGTCTGAAGGGGTTCTTCAGTGTGCCTGATTCGTATGCTGGTATGTTTCTAACGGGATTGCTTGTAGGTGTATGACGCGTGTGCTTGCATGTTTCTGACGGGACGGCTTGTGTGTATCTGACTCGTGTGATGGTATATGTCTGAAGGTGTGTTTGTGTGGGTCTGACGGTGGTGCTGGTGTGTCTGACAACGGTACTGGTGTGTGTCTGACGGGGGTGCTGGTGAGTGTCTGACAACGGTGCTGATGAGTGTCTGACAACGGTGCTGATGTGTGTCTAGCGGCGGCGTTGGTAAGTGTCTAACGCGGGTGCTGGTGTTTGTATGACGGTGCTGGTTGTAAGTGTCTGACAGGGGTGCTGGTTAGTGTCTAAATGGGTTGATAGTATGTGTCTCCCGGGCGTACTGGTGTGTGTCCTGTGGCGGTGCTTGTATGTGTCTGACGGGGGTGCTTGATTGTGCGTGTATCGTTCGAATGCATATCGGCTAAAACACGGTATTTGTCCATTTTATATTTTTTGGTTGTTATACATAGATTGAAGGAAAGTGTGTGATTTCAAACTTAATTCTTTGCAGCCAAAGCATGTAACCTAGTCCACTCCTGCTGGCCTCCAAATTTCAAGTGAAAATATCAATTTGTATTCGAGTAACAGCAAAAAACATATCCCAAAAATGGCCATTTTCAAGCGTTATGCTGTCTCATTTGATTTTTTTATATATTCAAACTGTTATATATCTATTTTGCATGATGATTTGGAAAAAATGCATTACCTCAGCTGATAGAAAATTTCAAGTGCTAAATTTTGGTGGGTAAATCAAGAAAATAGACAAATTATTACAGAAAATATGACTTATTAACATAAAGTGGTGCTTTTGCCAATTTTTCAAAATCACAATAAGTATCCCTTGTTATATGCATGAAAAACATTGAAAATTCACCCATTTACAAGTGATAACTGTTTTGTAAGACTGATTATTAATCAAACTTCCAATTTTTTGTTGCTTTGGGCATTCATGATTCACATTCTTAAAAAGAAGGAGGTTCACCTGTAAGATTTTCAGGGTTAAAAAATCTGTAGAGTCCGTAACCATGGGTTTGTATCTACATATGTATTAATGACAGAAATGTGGCATTCCACAAATAAAAACCTCTGTATGAGTATGTTTAATGGCTGAAATATTTTTGGAATATTTTGATTTTAAGTTGCATTTTTTTACATATTTAATGTTACGGACACTACAAAATCTGCCTTCAAATTTTGATTTGAAATTTCCATTGTTTTCAATAGCATATTTCCTTATATTTTTTCATGGTAAAAGCAATTTTTTTATTGTGCAATATTGCATCATCTTTTAACTATTGGAAAATACCAATAAAACGGCTGATGCAACAATATTTGTGATGAATTATTGCATCATCCAAAACAACCGCCTTTCTAAGAAATACAACAGTCCAGCTGTAATGATGGAATCAGCTAAGAAAATGGCTTATTTTGGGTAATAGTCGGTCAGATTCCAGCAAGAAGTCCTTTCAAATGGAAAACACTAAAGGTGTTGGTTCCAGTGATGCTCTAGGTATGTATTATCCTTATCTAAACATTCCATGCTATGTTACTTAGGGTCCGTAACCAAAACCATATGTCTGTACATGATGCCCTGAATTAATGCAATTGTCCACATGAAATGCACATGTTGTGATGCTTATTTGTTGAAATTGCCATGCCCAACATATAACAAACTAAAATGGTCTTAACAGGTTGTTTAATGGAAATCCTATGACAGTATGACACACAATTTCATTTTGTGTAGCCTATTACGGAGCCGAGATGAAATATTTTTACATAAAGATTGGCGTGTATGCCAATGAATACAATCAGTGTTATAATATACAGATCACAGACACAGTGGATACTTGTTAAATGTACAGAATTGAAGCTTAAGTAATATTTGATTTGTACTTGTACTCAGGTTACAGACTCTACAAAATACGGCCACTTGTTTCTAAGTCTACTGTAAGTATGTTCAAAAACATTTTTATGAACAGAAACAATACAATTGAACCATATAGGGACATTTATACCTTTTGAGGTTTTTTCTTTTCACAAAACCTGTCTTTATATGAAGATTTATATACCATGTATATTAATATTCTAAGGTATACATTGAACCCAACCGTTTAAGGTTAATTAATATTCAGAATGTCTTTTTACAGAAGAGAGCCGAAAATCATCACTGCGATCCCGGAAACTTGAAAAAAATGCTGAAATGAATGCTGAAAAGAATGAAGACATAGAAATGAAGCAAAAGGAGAAAAACAGGCTGAAAGTCAAGGCATGGAGAACGCGTCAGAAAACAGAAAACTCCACAAAATATTCTGAAATCAAAAAGAAAGACACAGAAAGAAAGAAGGAAGCTCGAATGAAAGTGAAACTCATGGCCAATTCAGATCCTGAATTAAAAGCCTCCTTAAGAAAGAAAAAAGCTGAAGAAATGAAAAGATACAGACAGAGAAAAAAGATGAAAACAACATGTTCTTCTGAAGATCCTGGTGTTAAAAAGAGTAAGAAACCGGCTCTGGAAGAAAAAAAGAAAAAAGCTGTGAAGCGAACACAAGCCTGGAGAATGCGAATTAAACTTAAGTCTCCTACAATTCCAATTGTTAACACAGTAACAGGAAAGTTCTTGGTAATGCTGAAGACGTTTACCAATTTTGTCAAGAAACTCTGAATATGGAAGTAGTGGACACTGTAAAAAGCACTCTGTCGAGAAGAGAATTTGTATTTGTTGAAAATGTGAATAGAAACCGACCAGAAACAAATGTACAAACATTAACTGGAACACGGAAGCTGCACTCTGTTAAGTCTGTTGGTAAAGACTATGAGCTGAACTCAAGGAAACTTAGTTGTTACTGTGATGCTTGTGTGAATGGTGTAACATCAAAATGTGAGAATGTAGACATAGTTAAAATAAGTGGGAGAAAAGAAACCTTGATGTTATTAGTAAAGTCCAAGAAAAACTAAATGTAAAGAAGAAACAACCATCTAACAAGGAGCAGCCTAAAGCAACCTGCAAAGAACAAACAAAAGGACAGAAACAAATAACTTTGAAAAGAAAATCGGAGACCAAGCAACCAAAAGCCAAGAGGAGAAAAATAGAAGAGACAGCAGCAACAACATCCCAACAAGATACAGCCTTTCAACCTGGTGATTTTGTTACCGTTGGGCTCAAACCGAGAAAAGGACCCATAAGTGTTTACGTTGCTGAAATTACAAGTAAATCTGAATCAGAATATGGGCTTAAATATATGAAGAAAGCTGGAAACGCATATGTGTGGCCTGAGAAGTCAGACGTTTCTCAGGAGCCAACAGAACATATCATTTCAAAGCTAGAAGCTCCTGAACTTGTCAATGAAAGAGGTCATTTTAAATTCAATACACAGGAACTCAGCAAAGTTAAAGTTAATCTGTTGAAAATACACAAACATGTGTATTTCAAATAGAAAATGTTGAGCATGTGTTGGTTCTTACAATGTGTAGAGTCTGTAACCGTAGTGCAGTCTATTTCTATCTCATACAAAAAATATGTTATATTGATATAAACAGCAGAAACTGACTATACTTGATAGGAAAAGTGTTTATTTTAGAAAAACAATGTGCTTGGGGCACTTGGTTCTACAAACTTTAAAAGTTACAGTTAAAGTTGTGTGATCATTTTTGTCAATTTTTAGAGTTCATCGCAACTGGGATGAAATATGTTTTTTTTATGCTTATCTCAAGCAGAGATTTTATGCATTTGTTTGTTAACATTCTAATTGTTAGTTTTCTGTGTTAACCTGAATAATACGCACTTGTTTCCATTAAAATCTTTGTTGTTATATGCCTGTTGTAGTGTCTGTAACCTTACACTGACCTGTATGTAAATGTCGCCAAAAAAATAAATTTATAAAAGCGACTGTAGGAAAACAAATATCATTTCCAATGACTGAAACTTTAAACTAAAAATGGACAAAATTTCATGGCCCTGCATGGAAGTTCATTTTTCCACCTTGGTGAGACACTTTGGTGGACAAATACCGTGTTTTAGCCGATATGTCTAAAGGGGTGCTTGTGTGTGTCTGACTCGTGTGCTGGTATGAGTCTGAAGGTTGGCTTGTGTGTGTCAGACTATTGTGCTTGTATTTATTCTAACTGGGGTATTTGCGTGTGTCTGACTATTGTGCTTGTATATGTCTGAAAAGGTGCTTGTGTGTGTCTGACCCGTCTGCTGGTATGTGTCTGAAAGGGTGCTTGTGTGTGTATCTGACTTGTGTGCTGGTATGGGTCTAAAAGTGTGCTTGTGTGTGTCTGACTTGTGTGCTGGTATGGGGTTGAAAGGGTGCTTGTGTTTGTCTGACTACTGTGCTTGTATTTATTCTAACTGCTTTCATGCGTGTGTCTGATTCTTGTGCTAATGTTTGTCCGACGGCGATCCTGGTGTGTGTGTGACGAAGGGGCTGGTGTTTGTCTGACGGCGGTGCTGGTATGTGTTTCACCGCGGTGCTGGTGTTTGTCTGACGGCGATGCTAGTGTTTGTGTGACGGTGGTGCTAGTGTTTGTCTGACGGGGGTGATGGTGTTTGTGTGACGGCGATGCTGGTGTATGTTTGACGGCGGTGCTAGTGTTTGTCTGACGGCGATGCTGGTGTGTGTGTGACGGTGGTGCTAGTGTTTGTCTGACGGCAGTGCTAGTGTTTGTCTGACGGCGATGCTTGGGTGTGTGTGTGACGGGGGGGGGGCTGGTGTTTGTCTGACGGGGATGCTGGTGTATGTATGACGGCGATTCTAGTACGTGTCTGACAGTTGTGCGGGTGTGTGTCTGATGTGGGTGCTGGTGTTCGTATGACGGGGATGCTGGTGTATGTATGACGGGGATACTCGTGTATGTATGACGGATATGCTGGCGTATGTATGACTGGGATACTCGTGTATGTATTACGGGGGTGCTGGTGTATGTATGACGGGGTGCTAGTATGTGTCTAACGGGGATATTGGTGTATGTATGACGGCGATACTGGTGTGTGTATGACGGGGATGCTGGTGTATGTATGACGGGGATACTGGTGTATGTATGACGGGGATACTGGTGTTTGTCTGACGGGGATGCTTGTATATGTCTGACAGTTGTGCTGGGGTGTTCCTGATGGGAGTGCTGGTAAATGTATGACTAGGATGCTGGAATGCGTCTGACGAGGGTGCTGCTATGTGTCTGACGTGGGGAGCTGGCATGTGGTGTCAAACGGGGATGCTTGCATGTGTCTGACGGGGACACTGGCATGTGTCTGACGGGGATGCTGCTATGTGTTCGACGGGGGTGCTGTTGTGCGTCTGAGTTGGTGCGCTGGTGAGTGTCTGACGAGGGTGCTGATGTTGTTCTGACGGGTATCCTGCTATGTGTCTGACGGGGGCGCAGGTATGTGTTTGACGGGACTGATGGTATGTGTCTTACCAGGCTGCTGTTGAGCGCCTTACAATGGTGCTGGTATGAGTCTGACGGGTTGCTGGTGAGTGTCTGACAACGGTACTGGTGTGTGTCTGACGGGGATGCTGGTGTGTGTCTGACTTGGTGTGCTGGTAAGTGTCTGACGAGGGGTGCTGATGTAGGTCCGACGGGGCTTCTTGTGCGTGTCTGACGGGGGTGCTGGTGAGTGTCTGACGGGAATGCTGGTTTAGGGCTGATGTGGGTGCTCGTGGTTATCTGATTTGGTGCTGGTTGCTGGTATGTGTCTGACTGGGGTGCTGGTTTAGGTCTGTCGGGGCGGTTTTGGGGTATCTGGCGGGGGGTTTGGTTTAAATATGACGGAGTGCTGTTGAGTGTGTGACAGGGGTGCCGTTATGTGTCTAAGGGTGGTGATGGTGTGTGTCAACGATCCTGTTGTGTATCTGACGGGGCTGCTAGTATTTGTCTGACGGGGGTACTGGTTTGTGTCTGACGTGGGTTGTGGTATGTGTTTAAGGGGTGCTGATGAGTGTGTGACGGCGTAACCGGTGTGTCTGACGGGGATGCTGGTATGTGTCTGACAGGGATGCTGGTAAGTGTCTGACTAGGAGGCAGGTATATGTCTGACGGGAGTGCTGGTCCAGTGGCGGCTCTTGAATGTGTATGACCGGAGTACTTGTGAGTATTTGACTCTTGTGCTGGTAAATATCTGAAATGGTGCTTGTGTGTGTCTGACTCGTGTGCTTGCATGCTTCTGACGGGGGTGCTTGTGTGTGTCTGACTCGTGTGCTGGTATGTGTCTGAAAGGGTGCTTGTGTGTGTGTCTGTCTCGTGTGCTTGCATGATTCTGACGAGGGTGCTTGTGTGTGTCTGTCCTGTGTGCTGGTATATGTCTGACGGGCGTGCTTGTGTGTGTCTGACTGGTGTGCTGGTATATGTCTGAACGGGTGCTTGTGTGTGTCTGTCTCGTGTGCTTGCATGCTACCGACGGGGGTGCTTGTGTGTGTCTGACTCGTGTGCTGGTATATGTCCAATGGGCGTGCTAGTGTGTGTCTGACTCGTGTGCTTGTATATGTCTGACGGGTATGCTTGTGTGTGTCTGACTCGTGTGCTGGTATATGTCTGAAGGGGTGCTTGTGTGTGTCTGACCCGTGTGCTGGTATTTGTCTGACGGGTAGGCTTGTGTGTGTCTGATTCGTGTGCTTATACATGTATATGTCTGACGGGTATGCGATTGTGTGTCTGACTCGTGTGCTGGTATATGTCTGAAGGGGGGCTTGTGTGTGTGTCTGTTTCGTGTGCTAGTATGTGTCTGACGGGCGTGCTGGTGTGTGTCTGTCTCATGTGCTGGTATGTGTCTAAAGGGGTGCTTGTGTGTGTCTGACTCGTTGCTTGCATGTTTCTGACTGAGGTGCTTGTGTGTGTCTGACTCGTGTGTTGATATATGTCTGAAGTGGTTCTTCAGTGTGTCTGATTCGTATGCTGGTATGTTTCTAACGGGATTGCTTGTAGGTGTATGACTCGTGTGCTTGCATATTTCTCACGGGACAGCTTGTGTGAGTCCGACTCGTGTGATGGTATATGTCTGAAGGTGTGTTTGTGTGGGTCTGACGGTGGTGCTGGTGTGTCTGACAATGGTACTGGTGTGTGTCTGACGGGGGTGCTGGTGAGTGTCTGACAACGGTGCTGATGTGTGTCTAGCGGCGGCGCTGGTGTGTGTCCAACGAGGGTGCTGGTTTTTGTATGACGGCGGTGGTGGTAAGTGTCTGACAGGGTTGCTGGTTAGTGTCTGACTGGGTTGATAGTATGCGTCTGACTGGCGTACTTGTGTGTGTCTGGTTGCGGTGTTTGTATATGTCTGACGGGGTTGCTTGATTGTGTGTGTATCATTCGAAAGTATATGTCTAAAGGGGTGCTTGTGTGTGTCTGACTCGTGTGCTGGTATGAGTCTGAAGATTTGCTTGTGTGTGTCTGACTAGTGTGCTTGATTTTATTCTAACTGGGGTTCTTGCGTGTGTCTGACTCTTTTGCTGGTATATGTCTGAAGGGTGGTTCTGTGTGTCTGACCCGTCTGCTGGTATGTGTCTGAAAGGGTGCTTGTGTGTGTCTGACTTGTGTGCTGGTATGGGTCTAAAAGGGTGCTTGTGTGTGTCTGACTTGTGTGCTGGTATGGGTCTGAAAGGGTGCTTGTGTTTGTCTGACTACTGTGCTTGTATTTATTCTAACTGCTTTCTTGCGTGTGTCTGATTCTTGTGCTGGTGTTTGTCTGACGGCGATGCTGGTGTGTGTGTGACGAAGGTGCTGGTGTTTGTCTGACGACGGTGCTGGTGTGTGTGAGACGGCGGTGCTGGTGTTTATCTGACGACGGTGCTAGTGTTTGTGTGACGGTGGTGCTAGTGTTTGTCTGACGGAGGTGCTAGTGTTTGTCTGACGGCGATGCTGGTGTATGTGTGACGGGGGTGCTGGTGTGTGTGTGACGGCGCTGCTAGTGCTTGTCTGACTGAAGTGCTTGTGTATGTCTTACGGTGATGCTAGTGTTTGTCTGACGACGGTGCTGGTGTGTGTGTGACGGTGGTGCTAGTGTTTGTCTGACGGCGATGCTTGTGTGTGTGTGACGGGGGGGGGGGCTGGTGTTTATCTGACGGCGATGCTGGTGTGTGTGTGACGGGAGTGTTGGTGTGTGTTTGTGACGGGGGTGCTGGTGTGTGTGTGACGGGGGTGCTAATGTTTGTCTGACGGTGGTGCTGGTGTTTGTCTGACGGCGGTGCTATTGTTTGTCTGACGGCGTAGCTGGTGTGTGTGACGGCAGCTCTGGTGTGTTTCTCACGGTGGTGTTTGTGCTTGTCTGACGGCGGTGCTAGTGTTTGACAGTCGGCGTTGCTGGTGTGTGTGTGACGGGGGTGCTGGTGTTTGTCTGACGGTGATGCTGGTGTTTTTCTGACGGCGGTGCTAGTGGTTTTCTGACGGCGGTGCTGGTGTGTTAGACGGCGGCTCTGGTGTGTGTCTTACGGTTGTGCTGGTGTTTGTCTGACGTCGGTGGTAGTTTTTTTCTGACGGCGTTCCTGGTGTGTGTGTGACGGGGGTGTCATTGTTTGTCTGGCGTGGGCTCTTGTGTGTGTCGGACTGTGGTGCTGGTGTTTGTCTGACGGCGGTTTTTGTGTTTGTCTGGCGGCAATGCTGGTGTGAGTCCGACAATATACTGGTATGAGTCTGACGAATATGCTGGTGTGTGTCTGATTGCAGTTCTAGTGTGTTTGACGGGATTGCGAGTATGTGTCTGATTGCGGTGCTAGTATGTGTCTGACGGCGGTGCTGGTCTTTATCAGACGGGGATGGTGGTGTTGTCTGACGGAAATGCTAGTGTTAGTCTGACGGGGATGCTGGTGTCTGTTTGACGAGGTGCTGATGTCTGTTTGACGAGATGCTGGTGTTTGTTTGACGAGGTGCTGGTGTTTGTTTGACGGATATGCTGGTGTGTGTCTGATGGGGTTGCTAGAATGTGTCTGACGGCGGTGCTATTATGTGTCTGACGGCGGTGCTTGTGTCTGTTTGACGGGGGCTCTGGTGTTGTCTGACATATATGTTGGTGTGTGTCTGACGGCGGTTCTGGTGTTGTCTGACGGATATGATGGTGTGTGTCTGCCGAGGGTGCTGATGTCTGTTTGATTAGGTGCTGGTGTTTGTCTAACATATATGGTGCTGTGTGTATGACGTGGGTGTTGGTGTCTGTCTGACGGTGGTGCTGGTGTGTCTGACGGGGGCTCTTGTTATTTTCTGACATGGTTGCTTGTGTGTGTCTGAAAGGGGTGCTGGTATGTGTCTGAAAACGGTGCTAGTATGTGTCTGACGGCAGTGCTTGTATGTGCTTGTATGTGCATGACGATAGTGCTGGCATGTATATAACGTCGTTAGTGATGTGTGTCTGACGGGGGTGCTGCTTCGTGTCTGAAGGGCGTGTTGGTGTTTATCTGATGGGGTGCCGGTGTGTGTCTGATTGATGTGTGTATGACGGGGGTGATTGTGTTTGTTTTACGGCTGTGTTGTTGTGAGTTTGACGGCTGTGCTGGGTTGTGTCTAACGGTATTCTTGCGTGTGCCTGACCTGCATGCTGGTATTAGTATGATGAGGACGCGGTGTGTATCTGAAGGATTTAAGAGGGTAGGTGCAATGTATTAAACATGTTTTAATTTTCAGAAACAAAAGAAGAATGTCTCCATGCTAAACTCATTCATAATATTCATCGGCGATTTCCGGGATACCAGCCACAAGATGATGAATATCCTCTCTGTGACTACTACATATCGCCTGGCTGGTACACCTTCTGTGGTCAAGTGTTGTCCTCGAATCTCACTGGCTGCGGAACAGTCTTCAACTGGATAAGGACCGGTAAATATAAAACGGTGACCAGCGTGCATCGGATATTTTCATTATTGCAAACCTCTAGCTTCATTATAATATATATTGAATTGCCAACATAATAAGTTTTCCCTTGTACTGGTTTGCTACTGAGATTATTCGTGTAGTTTCCGTCGTAGTGTTCAGCTTGTGGGAATGCACCTGTCTGGTCTCCCTTGTATTGTTTGGCTTTTGTGACTTTCCATGATTTTCTTTGTATTTTTCGGCTACTGGACTTGCTTCTATTGATTTTGTTGTATGTGGACGTGTGGCTACAGGACGTGTCACAATTAATTATGTTGTATTGTTTAGCTTCTGGACGTATCCCTATTAATGATGTTGCATTGATTAACTACTAGACGTGCCCCTATTAGTTATGTTGTATTGTATAACTACTGGACGTGTCCCTATAAATATTGTTGTATTCTAACTACGACACGTGTTCCTATTAATTCTGGTGTATTGTTTAACTACCGGACGTGTCCCTATAAATATTGTTGTATTCTAACTACTGGACGTGTCACTATTAATTCTGATGTATTGTTTTACTACTGGACGTGTGTCTATTAATTATGTTGGATTGTTTTACTACTGGACGTGTGCCTATTAATATTGTGGTATTGTTTAACTACTGGATGTGTCACTATTAACTTTGATGTATTGTTTTACTACTGGACGTGTGCCTATTAATTATGTTGTATTGTTTAACTACTGGACAAATTTCTATTAATTATGTTATAATGTTCAACTACTGGACGTGTCCATATAATCTTTGCGGTATTATTTAACTACTGGACGAGTCACTATTAATGAAGTTGTATTATTAAACTACTGAACGTGTCCGTATTAATTATGTGTTATTGTTTAACTACTGGACGTGTCACTATTAATTTTGTTGCATTGTTTAACTACTGGACGTGTCACTATTAATTATGTTGTATTGTTCAACTACTGGACGTGTCCCTATTAATTATATTGTATTGTTTAACTACTGGACGAATCACTAATACTTTTGTTGTATTTTTAACTACGACACGTGTTCCTATTAATTGTGTTGAATTGTTTAACTACTGGACGAGTCACTAATACTTTTGTTGTATTGTTTAACTACTGGACGTGTCATTATTAATTATGTTGTATTGTTTATCTATTGGACCAGTCACTAATACGTTTGTTGTATTGTTCAACTAATGGACGTGTCCATATTAATTATGTTGCATTGTTTTACTATTGGACGAGTCACTAATATTTTTGTTGTATTGTTTAACTACTGGATGTGCCACTATTAATTATGTTGTATTGTTTAACTACTGGACGTGTCATTATAAATTATATTGTATTATTTAGCTGCTGGACTTGTCCTTGTTTTTGGCTACTGTGCTTTCTTGTATTTATTCCGTTGTATATTGATGGACTACCGGGAATGCCCCTTATTTCTGTTGAATTGTTTGGTCGTTGGGATTGTCCCTTATTGTCTTTCTGTTGTTCGGCTACTGGGCTTTCCCTATTGTTCCGTTGTATTCTTCGGCTACTTGGTAAGTTCCTCTTATTTCTTTTATAGTGTTTGGCTTGTGGGATTTTCCCTGATTTCCGTTGGATGTTTCTGTTACTTGGCCTGTCCCTATTGATTCCGTTTTATTGTATGTCTGCCGCTTGTTCTCTGGATTTCCAAAATATGGCTGGAAATGCTGTATGGTATTGTTTGGCTACTTTTCATGTCCCTGTAGTTTCAGCTTTATTGATTGACTACTAAGGTTGACCTTGTGAGTTCCAACTTATTATTTGGCAACTGGGTCGCTTCTGTAGTTTCAGTTGTATTGTTTGACTATAGTTCCTATCCCTAAAAATTCAGTTGTATTGCTTAACTGTCGGGTAAGTTGCCTATAGTTTCGTTGTATTGATGTTTGCCCACTTGGTTATGTCTGTAGTAATCGTTGTTTTGTTTGGCTATTGGGGTTGTCCCTGATATATGCGTTGACGTTTCGCTTTGTTAGGGGACTTGTTAACGTAATTTCGGAAGTATAGTTGTTTGGCTACTGAGATTGCCTCTACTGATTTTATTGTATTGCATTAGCTACTTGGTAATTTCTTGTATTTTCCATTTTAATTTAAAGCTTCTGGGATTACCTTTGAAGTTTCCATTGTTTTGTTTTGCTACTTGGGTTATCCCTGTAGTTTCCGTTCTATTGTTTGGCTTTTGGGCTTATTCCTGTAGTTTCCATTGTATTGTTTGACCTCTGGGCTTATCCCGGTGGTTTCCGTTGTATTGTTTGGCTTCTGGGCTTATCCATGTGGTTTCAATTGTATTGTTTGGCTTCTGGGCTTATCCCGGTGGTTTCCATTTTTGTTTGCTTATGTGTTTATCTCTATGGTTTCCGTAATAGTGTGTGCGTACTGAGCTTATCCCTATGGTTGTCGTCAAAGTGCTCGCTTTTTGGCTTACCCCTGTGGTTTCCGTTGTATTGTTTGACTACTGGCCTCATCCCTGTGGTTTCCGTTACATAGTTTGCTTCTGTGCTTGTCCCTGTAGTTTTTGTTGTATTGTTTGACTACTAGCCTCATCCCTGTTGTTTCCGTTACATAGTTTGTTTAAGTACTTATCCCTGTAGTTGTTGTTGTATTGTTTGACTACTAGCCTCATCCCTGTGGTTTCTGTTTTATTGTTTGCTTATGCGCTTGTCCCTTTTGTTTTTGTTGTATTGTTTGACTACTGGCCTCATCCCTGTAGTTGTCATTGTTTTGTTTGGCTAAATGGCTTATACATGTAGTTGTATTTGTATTGTTCTCTTCAGGGCTTGTCCCTGTAGTTTTCTATGCATGGTTTTGCTTCTGGGCTTGTCCCTGTAGTTTTCGTTGTATTGGTTGGCTACTTAGCTTACATTTGCAGTTGCTGTTGTATCATTGGATCACTGGCCTAGTTTACATTTCTTTCAACATCTCACTGATAAGGATGTTATGCTTATAAGCTTTCATTCTTATGGTTTATTGTTATGACTGTCGCTATAGTTTAGTTGTTAGGAGTAGAGCCTGTAAGGCAATTATAGAAAATATTCTCTTTTTCTGCGCTTTTCTTCCTGAAAAAGAACGTTATTTACCAAATAGAATCTTCATTTAGCATTAGACAAATGATTTTGCGCCTGTCAAATTAGAGTTTAGTCATTAAAAAGATAATAAGGGCATAAAGCAATGTTCATCTTCAATATATCCACTCGGGTCGAATACATCATCAGTATCAGAAGGAATAATATGGTGTCTTCTATTTAAATGCAAATTTGACAACAAAATGCTTTATCCAAGTCCAGACTACCCTATACAATCACAATTTACACCCAAATTTTGACAACAGTTTTATTAAATGTTAAAACGCCAAATCTTACCTTATGTTTATATCTTACATAAAACCCTTGTATCTGTCAACAGGAAGGAGTAATGTTTTGACTGCATACCTATAGTATCGGGTTTCAATATCTGCTGCTGACGGAACATTTGCTTCTTTATTTACATTTAGACTCATATCTTTATTACTAACAAAATTAATATCAGCCTTTAAACAGAATGTTATGACTATATTTTTATAAGATATGTAAATGTCTAATGGTACCCCAAAAGGATAAATACTTCGTGCAAGTATTACTATTCTGCGACAATAATTGGCCATCTTTGACGGGGGACGTTTTCATCCATTATTTTTTTCCTTCCTAAATGTGACGGGATTAATAACACAATGAAAACTACAGGAACAAGCCTAGTAGTTGAAAATTCAAAAATAAACCCTGTTTAGGGGCAATGCAAGTGCCGAAACGACAATGAACTAGAGATGCCAGCCAAAATGCAGACATTTTAGGGTACGGGCAGACCTTTATAAACTCAGCACCTTATTTTAGTGGCACCTAAAAAGAAAAGTTAGACAGATTACAAACAAAACTCATAAGTATGGACAGCATAAAAAACCCAATTAATATATATGTTAATAAACAAAATAATTTAAATACTGTGTTCAGATTCTACGTAATTTTCATGTAACTCGGGAACTTTGATTAAAACAAGTATTCATAAAACTTAATTAAACAGCTTAAACAACAAGGACAATACAGCCTACAACTTAATCCCCATTACAGACTCACACAACATATACATTTTACAATATCGAAATATCGTTATGGGTAAATGTTAGAGGAAGCCGTATTGGCAGCGTCTGGTAAAATTCATTTGGGGTTAGGTCAGTTTGAGAGCTAACCTCACACTCATCCGTTGCCAGGGGACGTTGACAGTGTTGCGACTATCAGCGTGGCAATGAACTGTCTCAATGAAACCGAGACTGATTCAACGCGTTGAATGTTTTTTTGTACTTCCAAAGGATCTGATATCTAGAATGTGTTTCAATGAGATGTCATGCAATTATAGCACACAGATTCTGTTTCAAATTCTATACTATGTGCTGTAGGACATCTACACGGCACCATCTTACTTCAAGACTATTTTCGTGGAAAGGAAACTTCGTTTCGTTACTGTGTGATCCACAGGATTAAAGCTTTGTTTTAGAAATATCAATACGTAAAAGTATGAGCGTTTAATTTCAGGACGAGAATAACCGTTACTTAGATAAGCTAGTGCCTTTAAGTGTCTTAAATTATAGTTTATGCATACGGATTGGAAAATTCCAACCTCTGACGCGCTGACAAAGAAAGCCGAAGTTGATTGATCTATACTTATTCAAGAATATTAAGTAATTAAATAATTGAAATTAACGAAAAGATAGTATGTGGACAATTTTTTCATGTTGTAAATAATTCCCTTTTTTTCCAGACTCCAGTCAATATAGCTTCCGTCATATTTATTGTTTAGCCCACATTCTGTGTGAACGTTGAGATGGAATTTTATTTAAGGTGCCTTGCCAGATGATGGTCCAGATTTAGTTAATGTTTGCATGACGCAAAAGGAAGAGGGGAAGTGTCAGGAAAATTCGCAAGTTAACGCCTCCAAATGTCATGATGGCACATACGTCTTCTATCTTATTGATACCCAGAGTTGTCCCGAGGCTTATTGCATCGGTATGCGTTCCAATTCTTGCTTCAAAACTTCGACATAAAATATAACGATGAGTTGTATTGCATTCAAATACATTTCGATATTGTATGCAGCAGCCAACATATGATCATTTTATATCAATTATATTGTATTATATGCAGAGTCAGCAGTCGATCGTACGAATGAAGGTAAGGTATAAAACTACATCAATAAAATATCTGTAAAATATTGTACACAAACCAAAACTCACACCATTAAAAAAGTTTCGTTTCAATGTGTTATATTTTGGATTTTTTTTATATATTCGATTAAGTGCAAATTTGTTTTATTATTTCACTAATAGTATTGTTTGAACTGTATTTGTTAGATTCGATGTGTACCGTTAACGAAAATGGTAAGTAAATCGTTTTGATGATTATAATTGTGTACATGTATTTGCCTCTCTCTTGTAATTTATGTGGAAAAGGGTTACCTGTACATTTATTTTTATTTGTATTTCTTTTCTCAAACAAATGTGCCCATCGGTTACACTACTGATCTTCAGAGGCCCATATGTCACATAAAATGACAAGGTCTGCTAAACTGTATTTTGAAAATTACATATAGAACTTATATTTATCGAGTATGAACAGATCAATATAGTAGGTAACATATTATATGAGTTGTTGTAAGAAACCAACAGCACATGGACAGTCAACCTTAACGTCAGTTAACATTCTTCAGATCAACGTTGTGAAGGGTGCTGCGCGAATGACAGCGAGTGTTTGGCGATTAATGGTGAATGCGTTTTCAACGTCTCTTCAAATGTGGGCGAGTGCAGGTGTCAGCCAGGAAGTGTTCTCCGTGATGAAACTTGTTCTGAAGGTATATTGTTTTTATGTGTTCTGAAGATAAATCATCATCGAGTTTCCAAATACTACAATGTACAAATTCCATTATTGGTCTATGAAAAGCGGAGAAATACCTTTAATTTTTAAAAATAATAACATCCGGTACAAGCCGAATACGTTTGAAATTCGTCACGATTTGTAACCACGAGGGGTGATATATGTCGATGTAAACCGATGTAATATTATGATATCCGATTTTTATAACATAGATAATACCTTAAGAAGAGGCGGATATCTGCCAACAGACTTAGAATGTAACCTAGATTTCGATTGACCGCCGTATCTTACGCACAATCGTGATCTAGCTACATTTATTCATCTAACGTATGATGTTTGTATATGTCGGTCTACTTAATTATGTTGAATTACCGAGGACTTTAAGCATGATATTTGTATTTACCGAGTGCGAACGAATACATATTAGGTAACATATTGTATGAGTTGTTGTGATAAACCAAAAACATTTGGACAGTAAAAGTCAGTTTACATTCTTTAGTTCAACGCTGTGAAGGGTGTTGCGCGAATGACAGCGAGTGTTTGGCGATTAATGGTGAATGCGTTTTCAACGTCTCTTCAAATGTGGGCGAGTGCAGGTGTCGGCCAGGAAGTGTTCTCCGTGATAAAACTTGTTCTGAAAGTACATTGTTCTTATGTGTTCTGAAAATAAATCATCATCGAGTTTCCAAATACTACAATGTACAAATTCCATTATTGGTCTATGAAAAGCGGAGAAATACCTTTTATTTTTAAAAATAATAACATCCGGTACAAGCCGAATACGTTTGAAGTTCGTCACGATTTGTAACCACGAGGGTGATATATGTCGATGTAAACCGATGTAATATTATGATATCCGATTTGTATAACATAGATAATACCTTAAGAAGAGGCGGATATCTGCCAACAGACTTAGAATGTAACCTAGATTTCGATTGACCGCCGTATCTTACGCACAATCGTGATCTAGCTACATTTATTCATCTAACGTATGATGTTTGTATATGTCGGTCTACTTAATTATGTTGAATTACCGAGGACTTTAAGCATGATATTTGTATTTACCGAGTGCGAACGAATACATATTAGGTAACATATTGTATGAGTTGTTGTGATAAACCAAAAACATTTGGACAGTAAAAGTCAGTTTATATTCTTTAGTTCAACGCTGTGAAGGGTGTTGCGAGGATGACAGCGAGTGTTTGGCGATTAATGGTGAATGCGTTTTCAACGTCTCTTCAAATGTGGGCGAGTGCAGGTGTCGGCCAGGAAGTGTTCTCCGTGATGAAACTTGTTCTGAAGGTACATTGTTTTTATGTGTTCTGAAGATAAATCATCATCGAGTTTCCAAATACTACAATGTACAAATTCCATTATTGGTCTATGAAAAGCGGAGAAATACCTTTAATTTTTAAAAATAATAACATCCGGTACAAGCCGAATACGTTTGAAATTCGTCACGATTTGTAGCCACGAGGGGTGATATATGTCGATGTAAACCGATGTAATATTATGATATCCGATTTGTATAACATAGATAATACCTTAAGAAGAGGCGGATATCTGCCAACAGACTTAGAATGTAACCTAGATTTCGATTGACCGCCGTATCTTACGCACAATCGTGATCTAGCTACATTTATTCATCTAATGTATGATGTTTGTATATGTCGGTCTACTTAATTATGTTGAATTACCGAGGACTTTAAGCATGATATTTGTATTTACCGAGTGCGAACGAATACATATTAGGTAACATATTGTATGAGTTGTTGTGATAAACCAAAAACATTTGGACAGTAAAAGTCAGTTTACATTCTTTAGTTCAACGCTGTGAAGGGTGTTGCGCGAATGACAGCGAGTGTTTGGCGATTAATGGTGAATGCGTTTTCAACGTCTCTTCAAATGTGGGCGAGTGCAGGTGTCAGCCAGGAAGTGTTCTCCGTGATGAAACTTGTTCTGAAGGTACATTGTTTTTATGTGTTCTGAAGATAAATCATCATCGAGTTTCCAAATACTACAAATTCCATTATTGGTCTATGAAAAGCGGAGAAATACCTTTAATTTTTAAAAATAATAACATCCGGTACAAGCCGAATACGTTTGAAATTCGTCACGATTTGTAACCACGAGGGTGATATATGTCGATGTAACCCGATGTAATATTATGATATCCGATTTGTATAACATAGATAATACCTTAAGAAGAGGCGGATATCTGCCAACAGACTTAGAATGTAACCTAGATTTCGATTGACCGCCGTATCTTACGCACAATCGTGATCTAGCTACATTTATTCATCTAACGTATGATGTTTGTATATGTCGGTCTACTTAATTATGTTGAATTACCGAGGACTTTAAGCATGATATTTGTATTTACCGAGTGCGAACGAATACATATTAGGTAACATATTGTATGAGTTGTTGTGATAAACCAAAAACATTTGGACAGTAAAAGTCAGTTTACATTCTTTAGTTCAACGCTGTGAAGGGTGTTGCGCGAATGACCGCGAGTGTTTGGCGATTAATGGTGAATGCGTTTTCAACGTCTCTTCAAATGTGGGCGAGTGCAGGTGTCGGCCAGGAAGTGTTCTCCGTGATGAAACCTGTTCTGAAGGTACATTGTTTTTATGTGTTCTGGAGATAAATCATCATCGAGTTTCCAAATACTTCAATGTACAAATTCCATTATTGGTCTATGAAAAGCGGAGAAATACCTTTAGTTTTTAAAAATACTAACATCCGGAACAAGCCAAATACGTTTGAAGTTCGTCACGATTTGTTACGGCGAGGGGCAATATATATGTCTATGTAACCCGATGTAATCTTATGATACCAGAGTAGTATAACATGGATAATACCTTAAGAAGAAGCGGATATCTGCCAACTCACTTAGAACGTAACTTAGATTGTCATCATCGTGATCACGCTGCATTCGTTTATCTATCTGGTCTGTTGAATAAGGTTGAATTTTCGAGGATCTTAAGCATGGTATTTGTATTTACCGAGTGCGAACACATCTTTTGTAAGTAACATATTGTATGAGTTGTTCAGTTAACATTCTTCAGATCAACGTTGTGAAGGGTGTTGCGCGAATGACAGCGAGTGTTTGGCGATCAATGGTGAATGCGTTTTCAACGTCTCTTCAAATGTGGGCGAATGCATGTGTCGGCCAGGAAGTGTTTTCCGTGCTGAAAATTGTACTGAAGGTAAAACAGTTGTTCGTCTTTTTTCCGTTAAGTTTTGAACATCTCCCAACGAAACATCAGGTCGTAACACGTTTTTTTGAAGTGTTGCCAATTATTTCACCATGATCTTGTTAAAACGAACAAATTCAAAGCCCATCATGCACTAAATGACCAACAAAGAACAGACCAAATCAGTACGGACACACCATACAAGCATCGAAAAATATTGATAAATGTTCATGTTACCACTGTCAGTTAAACAGGAGATCACTGAGGCTTTACACTACGTTTTCGGAACTCAATCCAACATTTATTTACTGTGTTTCTATTATCCGATTTATGATAACATTATTTACCCGCTGGTCAATAAAAAACGCAAATACCCATGTCTTGTTACTTGGTTAAACTTACCCACTTTGTAATGTCATGTCATCTAACCTAAATGCTCGGGATATTCAAGTTTTTGCAGGGCCGATAAGCAGCTAAATACAACATTTTTACATATTTATAGCCAGAAAATTGTTGTAAATGCATACTTCTTGATTCACATCATTTTTGTTCCTCGTCAAAATATTTCGTAATATAGATACGTTTTATTTTTTCGGAAGTGATAACAGTGATAGGATCTGCGTTGAAGGATTGTCTTCTAAACAACAATACACATATTGCTTTTACTATGATGTATGTCATTCGCCATCGTCGCAAAATTTCACATCGCCAAACAAACAGAGGAAGAACGTTGACTTGTTCCCATTTTTGTACGTGGTTACATGTTTATAGAAATTTGCCACATTATCATATAAATAAGTCTTCTTCACAAATTGCTTTTAACAATATTGTGAAGTCAAATAACACATAATTCTTTGCATTTTAGCCGTGACGTCTTCGGTCGATACCAACTCATCAGGTCAGTACATCCAAACATTGGTCTTATCAAAATGAAACAATAGTTTCATTCTTAAATAAGCAAAATATCTTTTTAGTTAATACTGCTTTAATGATGTAATTGAACGTACTCACATTGAAAGATGTTCAAATCCGCCATATTTACCTAAAACATTCTACAACAGCATTTGAGTTTTCTCCTGTTTGCATTTTGCGGTCAAAGGCATCGTCGTTGATTCCATTAATCTATTTTTCTTAAGTGCAAAAGTTAAAGTTATTCAGAAACAGGTCATTTTTAGTTGTTTATACTATTGTTTAAGAGCATCAATTATTAGTAGCATAGCTCAGTTCGAAAATACGCTTGGGTGCCGCTTTTGTTGTTTTTCCGGATATGGCGTGATATACCACCCGAGTGACATTATCTACATGTACTATTAAAATAAAAATGTGTTATAATGATATTAAGATGTTTTATTGTTCAATTAGTGTTAAGGTACACTCTTTCGGGAGAGTAAGCTATAGATGAACAAGCATGTTTGCATCTTTATGGGGATATAATTTCAGAGCTTTGATAAAAGTTGTTCAATCGACCGGAACTTGTTTTACTATATGAATATGCTTTGAAATATTTGTTCAAGCTTATTCAGTCGCCATTGGAGTGTTTCTTCTTTAATTAGTACATATTAAGAAAAAAGAGTAATTAGTAAATATTAAGAAAAAAGAGTGTCGGAAAATAGTGAATAATTTTCACTTCATGCTAACTAGTTATATTTTTTTAAATAAAATAAATCATTTTAAACCAAACACACATTGTTGTATTTTTCCCGATAGTATACATTGCTTACACACGTTATATTTTAGCCCATGTCACTTTTCCTAATCTTTAAGCATTTTTACGTCTGAATTTAATGGTCTTTCAACAAAAACGTGTTGTAATCCATTTCGTATTATTTATTAAACTCTCAAAACACCTGCATATCTGTGATACGTACGAAAAACTGAACTTTGTAGTGTATGTTTAATAACATATTAAAACAAGGTAAATAAGTTGTATTTTTTTGGCATATACGATGATGAAAATTCCACAGCACGATGTTGTAAACGCAACAGTACGATGATTAAAACACGACAGTATGATGATGAAAACGAGACACTACGATACTGAGATAACGAAAACGATGGTGAAAACGTGACAATTTTATACACAATGTAGCAAAGAGCAGTAGTGTATCGAGGTATCCGACGATGGATTATATGCAAGCAAAACAAATTCATTTTAACGAAAGTAGGTTTCTTTCAAATGGTCACGTCACACCCAGTAATATGGCGTCATAATTTTTAATTTGCCATGGAGTCATTTTTGTGTTTGAATGCAAAACATGTTGAAAGTTTTAAGATTTTTTCTCTTGAAATTAAGTGAAAATATCAAATTTAATTTAAAAAATCAAATACTTCATTTAAATAAATATTTATCATAAAATCAAAATGTTATACGTATGACTTGCTGGAAAATTACCAACTAAGCAATGTTGTTTCGAATTAAATTGTTTACTAACATGCGGAATGAAATTGTTATATAATAAAGTCCTATCCTGTTTGATACATGTGAAATATGAACCAGAAACAAGTTATAACATGTGGGAAATGATGAGCCGTTTGTGCGTTTTTGTAATATGTATATTTTATAACAGAGTATACCTCAGCAACATTCGAGGGTGTAACCACAAAACGCATACATTTATTGATCGTCATATTACCACCCTGCGGAGTGATACCAGTTGCCGCAATCATCATCTGCATTATTTGTCGGTATAAAAAGAAAACAACAAGAAACACGGAAAACAGGTAAATAAATTTCAAATGAGACATGTATAAAATGATTTGCATTTATTTATATTGAAATCATACACTATATTACAAGAGGTGTTGTCTCATATTGAATATGCATCGTTTATGTCACCTTCTTGCCTATCAGCTACTTGTAATGCTCAGATATGGTATGTAATGTTAACGAGATGTTATGTCGAAAGAGTATGTTCCTACCCACCTTTATTTTTATGACACTCGTATAAATAGTGTTTGAGCAATATATTAAAAATGAATTGACCTGTTCTAGTATATACAAGTATAACAGGTCAGTCAATTGTGTGCTATCATGTGAATCATGTGCTGATTCATGCTATTCCAGAGTCGATGTTTATGATGAAATTTCCCCTGACCCATACACCAAACTGGAGTACAGAAATGATCGGTACGAGAGTGGGATTGAAGCGAATGTCCTCAGCAATCTGGTCATTTGGGAACATCTGATAAAAAAACTTGCTAGCATCCTGTATCAGAGTAGTGCATATTATAGCTTCATTGCTTCGGAAAAATATTCCCTCCAGATCACTACAGCTTGTGTTAAGTGTTGTGCGACGGTCACAGTGTATTTATTTGTTTTCTGTATCTCCGGGATCATTGAATATGTATAAATGACTCATGCAAATAAAATACCACTTGAGTCGGCGCTAGGGGGTGTTGACACGGTTACACCTTTGTTGTCAATAAACAGTTTTAATGTACCCGATACTGATGTTTCCAAACTGTAAATGTAGTTTGAGCTTCAGGAGGATTAGCCTTCTAGAATGTTATTTAAATAAGATAAATTAAAGTATTATGTACATCAGTTTCAACACTGCTATTTACAACTGTTTTAACCGGAATATACCCCTGCTTAAGTCCTATCACTTACTGCATGTTGCTTGCACTCGCACTCTCCTGTTGTTAGGCAACATTTATGTTTCAGTGAGAAGACACAAACCTACCAAGGCCTATTTGTTGTTGAAAGAAGTGGATCTAAACACATGCACCCGACAAAAGGTATGATAAAATAAAGGTATTGGACATATATTTTAGATTATTGAAGTTTGAAGTCTACCAAAAATGCTATGTTAAAAGTATTTTAACAATGACTAAACCGTCATCGACTTTTTTTTTCAAATCGCATACTTCTGTTCAACAATGTTATTTAGTGTCAATTGAAATACTCCTATCATAAAAATAACAGTGTGCATTATACAGATGAGCTAAAATGAGGTATTGACATCTGGCGATCACATGTGAGATTCCATCTCGCATACTATAACAGTTAAATGGAACTAAAGAGGATAACTGTTTCCCGATAATATCTATTGCAAATGTGTTTTTGTTGTATTTCACAGGCAGGCTGGACGAAACGTAAGTAAATTTATTAACTAATAATTGAACGGTTTAACGTGTTCTTATAATTCCGTCGTAAAACTAAACTATTTATATCAATAGTAACTGTATAGTGTGGATATTAGACAGTAAGTTCAATTTCGGTGTAAGAGTTAAAATATAAAAAAAAAATGTAATCACGAGTGAAATAAGTTTTGATCCTACGTATACATTTTATGAATAGAAATAACAGATAATTGTTTGCTTTAGTATTATATAACAATATATTTCAACGAGTGAGCGCACAAATGCGTTGCCATCAGAACTATTCACTTTTACCCTCTAGGAGAAAATATATTCTAATATGATAATATTTCTCTATACGTCATGATTCGATCTCATGAATTATGGAAAATAAAACTGATATTTAAACGCTTATCATCATAACGGAAACGACGTCATTTTTTTCTTCGAAGCTATGTGTGATGCTAAGTTCTTTTTTTACTCCTAAACGTACTAAATAAGCGCAACAGTGAGTCTATATGTTTTAAACGGTGAGTTTATCCGGATAAAACCCACCATTATGCATTGCTAAAACATCGAAAGAGCATAAAATAAAATAAAAATAAATGTTTTTTTCTGTCTTTTCAGGAGCGATGACCACATATACGCAAAACTTGAGTTGAGTTGAGTTGACACTGTGTTCATTGTTTTTGAACAAAATATTATTATTGTATTGATTTGTTCATTTAGTTTCATTGCATATAGTTGTATATACATTTGTGTTTAATGACAGTTCATCTCGACGTTTCAATCAAGTGTATAAATTAATAATTGAAATATTAATTGCGATGCATTTTACTAAAACAATGCGTGTAAAAAGCGGGATAAAGGAATTAAAAAAAAATAATATGTAAATATATTCAAAAAATGTTTTGTTGAAACTTGTTCCACTGCCTTTGACACAACATGTTATATTTAGTTTAACTAACACTTAAGACATTAAACGACTGTAAATAGGGGTGTGCAATCTTATTTATACTCGCTCTCGGGCATTGCCCATTCGGCGAGTGCTCCGTTAAGCGTCATTTTAGTTTTTTTGGAGCATAGTGCACAGACAGAATGGAACCCTGGTTAGAACTACCCTGGTTCTTTAATGTACAACAGTGTTTAGCACTGTCACACGGGATCCCATTTAACGTCTCTCCCAGAAGACAATTAGTACGTTTTAGTGATGCTATGGGGAATCGAACCTGCGCCTCCTGGATTGATCGTCAGGTGTGTAAATAGGGAGGTTACGAAACACTATTTATATGGGTACGCGGGCTATTTGTTGTGCACTATGTTATCTAGGTATGTGTACATGGTACAGGATAAACATTATATACACGACAACACGAGGTGATTTTTCCCGAAAAGCGAGTCCAAAATACATGTTTAGTTTTTCTATCGCAAACGACTTAAACCAAACTGCATCTTATACCTGAACATGTAAATAAACATACACGTTCACGTACATGTTTTGATTTGTTTTTAGTTTTTACGTTTAGTTTGTATTCTAAATTAGAAAGTCTTTATCAGATTTTACTAATTTGTTGACACAAAATTCCTTTAAATCCAAACTGATGTCGTTCGGCCAATAGTATTCAATCTTGAATATATGATTGAATAGTATTCAATCTTGAGTATATGATTGAATAGTATTCAATCTTAAGTATATGATTGAATAGTTAGTTCCCAGTAATTGAGAGTTAATTTACCGTTATCGTTGTCGTTATAATTCACTAGGTCCTATATAATAAAACTCATGTAAGCAAATGTTTAAATATATAAAACAATTCCGAATGTGTGTCAAAGAGTCTAAAATCAATGTTGAAAATAATTGGTTATACAATTACCTTTTTATAATTCCATTGAAAGTATCGGTCAAAATTAAGGCATTTGTCTGTCTTTGTCTATTGACTCCTTGATCACAATCAACAAATTATATCTGCTATCAAGCTGCTTGGATGAATGATATAGCCTTCATACAGTTCATATTCTATTGGAAAAAACTGTTGCTGAGTTGGATGAAAAATAATAATATTACAATTTTGCTACATTCATAATATAAAAACTATGCGTTGGCAACAACGTATAGTTTGGAACTAACATTGATATAGATTTGTTTCAACATTGATTTATTTTAGCAGGTTCAACATTCCATAACGGGTACCTTCTTAAAAATTGTATTAAACCTTTTAGATGATAATTTTATACGATAAATGAAAGCACACGGTCTTCGATTTGAATGGCCGCCTTTATGTTAAAATCGAAAGTTATAGAACAAAGAATACCAATATACAGTTTTTGTTCACTCACATTTATTCACAATACAACAACAAATTCACATAAAGAATCTGTTTCTTAAATTAAATCCTAAATAATTGATATCTAGCATAAATACAAACCACTGCCATGTCTTCTGCAATAGTTGTGTCTCACTTCCTGTATTACATGCATAACTTTAGGGAACAGAATTGCCCGTTTCGATAGTCGTTTTTACATAATATGTTGTATATTTATGTTTGTTACAGTGTAATCGTTGTACATGCATCGCACATAAAACACACACACTCACACACAAGTAAAACATACTGGTTATATCTTTATGTCTAGAAGCCAACCGTTAAAAAAGTTACAAATCAATGGAAGGAGTTCAAAACGTACATAGAATGGCATGAAAATGATTTCATCAAAGAAGCAGTTGCTTATCTGAAATAAGGTTAACTTTAATGATTTTATTTCAGAAAATACTGTATTGTGTTAACATGACGTTGCATTAATTGATTGCGCAATCAAATACAATTTTCATCAATATGATGGACAAATGTGTAATGATAAGCAACAGCTTCTTCGGGTTTATGAAACATGGAACATAAACAATATTCAAACAAAACAATCAACATCAACATACTATTTATAAGAATGTAATCACCTTCGTTTTCATGGTATACAGCTGGTGAATGCTCTTGATCTTCACAAAGGAATATTGGGGAGTTGACTAGTGCTGTTTTACTTGTAATGTGCAATTTATATGTAATATTCGGCATTTTCTCCCCGATTAAGAACCAATATTTGAAGTATTTAAAGTATAACTTCAGATATGTCATTGTTAGACCAAGCAAGAAGAACAGCAATCTTCTACTATTACAATAAACATTAAACATTCTGAGAAATTTTTTTTATTTCAAATTCCGGTTCTATTTATTTGCTAAATATCTTACGCGTGAAACAAACTTTAGTACCTTAAATTAATTAGCCAGATTTCTCACAGATTACTTGATTAAATATAATTAGTTTAAACATAATAAGAAAATAGCTGAACGTGATATTCTTCTAAATATGTTCATATTAAACTCTTTAAACTCTCGAAAAGGGAAAAAATAGACTTTATACTAAAACAAAGTTGAGATTATCTACATGCGGTTGTATGGGACTTAAGATTTGAAAAATAATAATCTCAGCAAAAATTCAGATTTTGGTAACTATTTACATATGATAAATATCCATTTTTACTAAATTAACTAGGCCTGGTAATATAATAAAACTAAGGTGTAAATATGTAAATAACTAAACAAGACTCATAGGAGTTAAAATTGCTACATATATGACGTCAGACGTTAGATAAGAAGACGCCTTACCATTTTCTGTTCATGTTTTACATTGTACTTTTATTTTATCACATTTTTTTAATATATAGTATATGTTTATTATAATGTCATCTTTGTAGAACACATAGCACATCAACTTGCAAACAAACATACTTACAAAATACAGACATACACTTTAACATCGTTTACCGATTATATGTCTATCAAACAAAATCAAAAGGTAGCAACTCTATGAAATAATTACATATTAATGCAACAATGTCAATACATACACACAAATACATGATATGATGTTATCTAAGAAGCAGCTGCTAATCTTGACGAAGACAAACTCTTATAATAACATTCAAGACAATTCTTAATTTAGTCAAAGTGGACTTAATGAGAAATGAAATTTTCATCCCAAAGCTGGTCAAAGGTGTGTCGGATTAGCAACAGCTTCTTTTAGACAAATGAGTTAAGATTTGCACACTATTTACAAGAATATAATTGTTTTCTGTTAAGTACGTTATAACTGGAGTATTATCTTGATCTTCAAAGCAGAGGGTTAGGGATTTTTCAAATACTGTTTTAATTGCAATTTACATGTAACATTCGAAATTTCTTTCCCGATGAAGATTAAAAACCTGCTAATGGTACTTTACTTGGAATGTGTGTGTGAATTTTTATATTGTAATTGGTAGTTTGCCCCTGGTTAAGAACCAACGTTTTAATACATACACACAAATATATGAATATGATTTCATCTAAGAAGCAGCTGCTAATATTGACTAAGACAAACTCTTTTTAGAAAATACTTATTTTAGTCTATGTGGACTTTATGAGAAGAAAATCATTCCAATGCTGGTCAAAGTCGTATCGGATTAGCAGTAGCTTCTTCTAGACAAAATGATCAAGATAGACACACTATTTACAACAATATATATATATAAAGAGATCTGTTTAATACGTTATAGCTGGAGTATTATCATGATCTGCACAACAAAGGGTTGGGGATTTTGCTAATACTGTTTTAATTGCAATGTACATGTAACAATCGAGATTTCTTTCCCGATGAAGATTAATAATCTGCGAAGGCTACTTTACTTGGAATGTGCGTGCATTTGTATATAGTTATTGGTAGTTTGCCCCTGGTGAAGAACCAATCGTTTTATTATTATTTCAAATACAATCCAACGCAACAAGGTCAATACATACACACAAATACATGATATGTTGTCATCTAAGACGCAGTTGTTATTCTTGACTAAATCAAACTTATATGATAACATTCAAGATATACTTAATTTTGTCAAAGTGGACTTTATGAGAAATTAAATCCTCCAAATCCTGGTTAGAGGCGTTTTGGATTAGCAACAACTTCATTTAGACAAAATGATCTATATCGACACAGTATTTACAAAAATATTATTTTTGCTGTTCAGTACATTATAACGGTAGTATAATCTTGATCTGCACCACTGTTTTATTTGCATTTTCAATGTTATAATCTGGATTTTATTTCCCGATGAAGATTAACAGTTTGCATTTTCATTATTATTATTGTTATTAAAAGTAGTAGTATCATCACTAGCAAAAGGGTTTTTATCATCATCATAATTATTATTATTATTATTATTATTATTATTATTATTATAACTACAGATCAGTAGATTCATTGTATGCCTAATCAAGAAGAACAACAATTTTTAAAGATCATAAGCTCAATACACTATACAATAGAATACACATTTAACATTTTGACAAAACAACTATTCTATTTTCTGGTCCCATTTCCTTAAATACATTCTTAAGCTTAAATTCCTTTTTTTTAATATGCCAAATTACTTACAAATTACTGACTTCAGAAGAGAAACTTAGTATAAACTATTTATGGTTAATTCTCAATTCTGTGATTTACTCACTGTTTATGCATTTCAACACTCTTGATTTTGTATGAATGTTATGCATTCTGTGGCTCAAATGCTTATTTACTTTGTTCAATAGTTCTGCAATAAATACTGGTTAAATCACAGACTTTTAATTTCAACAATATAAAATATAATTAGAGAGAGTTTAAAATTAATCAACATAAATTATTATATTATATTATTGGTTAAACATATATAAATTACATATATGTTTATACATTAATTTTCAAATATTTTTATTTATTTATTTATCTACCTTTTTGTTTATTAATATATATATATATATATTTATGTACTTACACACCATTATATTTCATCGATATAACAAAATTTACGAATGCATGACCTTGACATGTCATAAATAATGGTATCCCGTTATCACAATTGCCGATACCACGATTAGGCCTTCCATAGTATGTGCGAAATCTGAGCAGGCATTTGAGCATGGGTATCCACCGGCTACAATATACAAAAGAGAACTGGGTGTATTTATAGCAATTATATTTAAAAGTAAAGTGTACATGAGCAATATATACATACATATGATTGATCCAGAATTACGTGAACTATCAAAAAATGGAGAAATACAATATGAGGAATGTTTTCTCAACAACTATATGAGAAGGGAAATAAAAAAGGGAATCATGTACATTTTTATGCAATAATTTGTGCCACATATTGCTAAGGCGTAACGACCTTCTAGATATTGGAATTGCTTTGACTTTTTTATTAATCAGTGAAAAACTGTTTCAAACAGTGCATAATAATTTAAAGATGCACTTTTACTCCCAAAAAGATTTACCACAATTAATACGATTGTTTAATATATCAAAAAGGATGAATAAATGTCGAAGAAATGGTTCTTATGAAGGGTACCGAGTTTGATTTGAGAGAAAGGTGCAGAAAACACATAAAAAATCACCTAATGAAATGATAGTAGATCAAAGTAAATCTTTCTAGCATTCACCAATCTTTTAAATTTTTCGCGTTTTCAGCTTTTAAATACACGGTTACAGTCTTGTTATCAGTATAATAGTTTCAATCAATGCATTATTTAGTAAGAAGTTAAAGGTTTATCACTCAAAACTTGTGTTTGTTATACATGTGTTTGTATTGTTTTTGAATAAGAGTCTCACTTTAACAGTTTTAGTATTTTTAAATTTAGCTCAGTTTCACTTCTAAAAAACTAGAACAAACATTCATGGTATTTCCTTTTTAGGCATATTTAAAAAGTTAAACTGGTTTATTTTACATGTTATATTGTAATTAAGTTCGACGAGTTAGCTACATTTCAACTAATTACGTGTGAGATATGACCTTTTTGGTTCACGATGAGAAATAAATTGTGTTAACTTCCCCTATTTCAACCTATATATTACAAATATATGCTAACTCGAAATTGCCAAACGAAATCCTTTTATCATTTCTGCTCTAACCTTAAAAAGATACAAGTAATAAGTTCAATGGATCAGACCTACCTTCTAAGATAATATAGGTGTTGTTTGGATTTATACATCCAGTAAGTGCGTTGTCTCCGACGGCGATACTTTTCAACCCGCTCGATTCTGAAGTGATGTTTATACGTAATGGATCACTGATCATCTTCTTTATCTTTAGAAGACATTGTCCGTCTGGTGTAGATGTACAATTATACAGGGTCTGATCTTTCTTTTCATACAGATACGAGCCGCCTATCTCAATGAATTTCTGCGTGCAAGCACCTA
Source organism: Mya arenaria (assembly GCF_026914265.1). Taxonomy (NCBI): domain Eukaryota; kingdom Metazoa; phylum Mollusca; class Bivalvia; order Myida; family Myidae; genus Mya; species Mya arenaria. Next base: position 41,875,287 of record NC_069138.1, on the reverse strand, counting down.
CATCAAAGCCGTTGACAATAACATGAGTGCTCTCTTTATCTTTGGTGTCCCATTTGAGAGAGCACGAACCTGGTTGTAACTCAAATGTACATATATTCAGTTCTGCAATAGGAAAGAGCAATGTTAATATAAATATCGTAATTGTGTCCTCCATCTTAACAATAGAGAAATCACAATACTGCATAAACGCCTTTTAAATGATAAAAACAATTGCATGATACATCTAAATAGAATATAAATGGTATTAACGTACTAACTAAATTGTGGTTCTATTTTACAACATAATAAAAATGTATTATATAGAGGTTTTTTTATTGATTTCAGTTTAGGATCATATTTAATTTCACAATTGTCATAGAAAAATATAGATCCACGAGTGGGGAAGCGTGGTGGAATCACGCATTCGCTATTTTATCCCTTTGAAATCAATGAAGAACATCACCCGCTGGTACCTAGTACGCGCTCAATAACATAGTGAATGCGTGGGTCCATCGAGAAACGCAGTGTAGGCAAAATTTATTCAAAAAGCTACACAAACAAAAGCTCAGTAGCAAAAGGTTTAAACATAAACGCGGTATAGTAGCACTGGGTAAACGCCAAAAACATAGAACATAAAATCACAAACAAGAAACATAGAAGAACGTACAAAACTCCACAAACAGCATACATACTATATATAAAGTCGAAAAGAGATGTGGAAATGATCTAAGTGGAATTTTTCGCGAGTATAGCGTAAACATTTATTTGCCAAGTAATAGATTATATGAAAGGATTTTAATAAATGCTGAACTATCGTAAAGATTATTGTTGTCTTCATATATAGATACCGTTATGTTGATTGCATATGAGTTTTTGTGCCAAATTCAGTGTTCAAACAACATGATATCTTGGATTAGCTTGTATCTTCACTTCCCCCATTTATAGCTACCCTTATCAGGTACGTAGTTTTCTACTGCATACCTAGTGAATGTTTTGTAGATGGAATTATTAACAATGACTTCGAGCATGGTCACAACACATTTATTGTCAATAATAACATTTTATTTTCAAAACGCAAGCCACTGTGGTTCAAAATTGACACGTTTAGTTTTCATAAAGTTGAAGTAACTAGAATTGATTTTAAAGTAGTTCTTAAAGTTGATATTTTCACTAATTACATTGCAGTAAAAATATCAAATTGATATTTTCACTCTTGTTATTTCATTGATACAACTACACCTGTCATCGATAAGCATGAAAGAAAGTAATGCATTTCATGAGTAAACTATGCGTTTTGTAAAGAGTTAATGCAAAGAGAATACATTTGAATATTTGTGTAATACAATTAATACTGCAGACACAAGGCCAATGGTAAAACATTCACATATAAACCTTGCATAGGTTAACTACAGAGAAAAACTGCAAGCTTTACCGGGAAGACAAATGCATCACACAGTTTTCTGCTTACACTGCCTTAAGTCCATGAAGTTCGAAAAGCAATTCTCTTGAAAAGTGGCGGTTTCAACCTCATTTATCTTCTGACTTACCTTCACTTGTAGATACACTTTGACAAAGTCCGACAAACACAAATATAACTAAACACGTGTTTAGTGTCTGCAAATAAAATTTGTTTAAACATAAGGTAATTTCATGTATCCATGTAGTTACAATGATAAAGCAATTGATATATGAAGTATTAAGTTCAATAAATTATCTTCTAAAACAAACTTAAATATTCCATCGGAAATATCCCTCCCCCCAAAGAAAAAATTGCAACGGTGCCAATAAATTCATATGGCCATAAATTGACTGACTGGAATATAGAGATCTACGTTCCATTAACATTCGAGAAAAATACGTTTCGGTGGTTATCATTATTCTCGATAACATTGAATGTGCAATATATCAATATACTTACTTTAATGCATAATTTATTAATCCTGCATTTCTTCACTGATTGGTATAATCTATAAACCGACATTTTTATTTCTCCTCCCAACCAAGTATCCGGTTCTTTCATCATTTTAAAAAAGAGTATCCGTCACTTTGATTGTAATGATATATTGAAGCACTTCCTTGGTCCAAAAATGTGATATCGAAACATTTTGAAAACATAATTTACATAAACTTGTGAACTTATACAGTGATAGAAATAATATATTATAATAATATATAATATAATCACTACACATTCATAACAAAATAACCCAAAAAACTATATTTAGCATAGATATATATACATATATATCCTTGTATTCCTGTTTTATCTTATCTCATTGAAATGACGTTTGTTCTAATATTAATTAATTTGGAATTCTTAAATTTAAACTGGAATTTCCAAAAATCTTATTTTTAGGTTTTATGCAAACTAGTACTTTAATAGTCATAGCATCCAAACTTCGTCCGATAAAAATGTATATTCCACGTTTAGTTTAGGTGAATATAAGTTGCATAAAGTGAAACAATGTAGATAATGTAGTAAGGTTACAATACTTTGTGTACAAGGTTTAAAATCGCATAAAAAACAATTTCTCAAGAAGTTTAAAATATATTTAATTGATATATATATGGGTTTTTTCAGAAACATGGGTAATGAAGGTTACGTTAAATTAGGCGAAACAATGCGTAATTCAGGTGGTCGAATATCAAAGAGAATAAAATGGCTCAAGATGACATGTTTATGTTGCCTATATTATATTGTGCCTAGCAATACAAGCAGGCAAGTTCTTTCTGAGATAAATGTGAACGACACTTTTTAGAAGACATTCAGGACACAAATAACGATGTAAATTCTCATTTATGTTATAAGATTATTAAACTCAAGCGTATGAAAATGCCCGACTTTGTGGTACATGACACGGACTTATTGGTATTTCTGGATATTCCACCAGACGATTATAGTCCTGACAATATATTTCCGAGTTAAGATAAGGACACAGATGCAAATTAGTTCTCTACTGTTTTTCTTAGGTGATTGGTCCTCAGAGATGCTTATGGCCGAGTGATGACGTGGCATGTAAGTATGTGAGCGGTAATAATTCGAGTTAAATTCAGTATTGGACGGTCTTGTTCAGCTTCCCTCAATATGCATGATACTAATGTGTTATCTGATCACTGGGTAGTATGTCACATGTATATGTAGTATTGTATTAATTAATTGTCTAGTTTGATTGTTTGGTGACCAAAATGTGTTAAATACACCTGTTTTTCTCCTGTTAAATTGTTAAAATACATTAATCTGTATTTGTTTAGAATGTTCTTGAGCTTTTTTTAATTTTATGTAAACATTTTAGAATACACAAAATTGCTATATTTGTAGTACGTTCTGGAACACTTCTTATTTTGGTGCATAGGGGCAAGTTCCTCTTAGTTTGGTGAAATAAAGTTATATTAATGTTCGTTAAATGTTTCACCAGTGATGGAGTAATTATTATTATTCCGAGATGATTTTGTGGAAAATACTCTGAAAGTGTTGATAGATATAAACTGTTCTCATATAGTATGTCAAATATTCCATGTAGATTTAATCTGTTAAAATATATCATGATCAGTAGAGGTATTCACAATGGCCACACACAAATTTTCTTTTTGAATTTATGAAACTGAAAATTCCGTTTGAATTGTTTTATACTATTTATGATTTCGATAAATATTTTACGGGACATTTTCAACTTAAACATCCCTAGTATATTCAAATGCAAAGAGTAAAAATTAATTATAATCGATTTGGGATTCTGGTGGAAGCTCAATCGGTAAGCATGACGTGGTTTTAACAGTTGGAGCAATAGTCAAGGTTCAAGGAAAGTCTAAGATTAGCTTACAATTCACAGTGCGGTACCCAATGTAAATGAAGAAGCTACTTTTTGCTTCACATATCCTTATGTGCAGGGCTTCATTATATGTGTAGAATAGATTAAGTTGCCCAGATGTTGAAACGATTTTCATAAATTATGATAGGATAATTTTAAAGAAACGTTTTGTGGAGAACACTTAGATTACGCTAAAGAAGGTTTAATTTTACTTTATATTAAAAAGAACAGAGACGTTAAAAGTAACAACGCGTTGTTCAGGTGGCCTTATCGTATTTATTACAGGAA